>NC_134359.1:189151094-189453716 GCF_048569485.1 Anomaloglossus baeobatrachus
CTATTATAAAAAAATCCTTTGTCCGGTGCATTCTACAGGGAGAGCAATGTCAGCTCTGCTTCATCGCTCTGTATAGACAAGCGTCTCTACAGAAGGAGAAGCAGGCTGACACTGAGGGTATGATACCTCTTGCGTATGACTCCTGTGAATCTCACATCGATATCAACCAGCACGGCGCATACTCTCCTGACAGGAGTGCCTCAGCTGCATTTAAATACATACTCCATAACTGTAAAGTCCAAGTTCAGGGTTCGGAAGCAAATTCGCGTTATCTCAGAACTTGAACTCGTACTTTAGAAAAAGTTCAGGCGAGTCTCCCGAACACGAACATCGGGATCGCCCATCACTAGTTTTCAACACTTGTAGAAGATAACCTTGTCCGATTTGGCATGGCTCATTCACTGGCCATGCTGAATACAAACTTTGACATTACACTAGAGGCTAGAAATGATAGTAGGCCCATAGCAAATATGGGCAATTCTTGCCAATAGTCAAATTACCTGAGCTAAAAATCCATGTGATTAGGGTATCTTTTCAAGAAAGCAATCAATGTAAGTATGACAGAACCGAGCTGTTCAGGTGGTGCAACTACTCTAATGATAGAAGAGTTGGACTTAGCCGAACACTACATACACTTCCACATGAAGGAATCACTGACAGAGGCAAGATCATCTTGCTGTGATTGAAATAATTGATGCACATATACTTGATACATCCTCTGCTTAAGGTACCGTCACACTAAGGGACGCTCCAGCGATCCCACCAGCAACCTGACCTGGCAGGGATCGCTGGAGCGTCGCTACGCGGGTTGCTGGTGAGCTGTCAAACAAGCAGATCTCACCAGCAACCAGTGACCAGCCCCTAGCCAGCAGCGACGCGTGGAAGCGATGCTGCGCTTGGTAAGTAAGGTAAATATTGGGTAACAAACCCAATATTTACCTTGGTTACCAGCGCACACCGCTTAGCGCTGGCTCCCGGCACTCCTAGCCAGAGTACACATCGGGTTAATTACCCGATGTGTAGTCTGGCTATGTGTGCAGGGAGCAGGGAGCCGGCACTGACAGCTTGAGAGCGGCGGACGCTGGTAACGAAGGTAAATATCGGGTAACCAAGGAAAGGGCTTCTTGGTTACCTGATATTTACATTGGTCCCGCCCCTCGGTTGGGCGTGCGCATGACGTGTGGGTGACGCTGGCGGTGGGGGCTAACCGTTGTTTGCGGGCATACCGCACCCTATGCTTTGCGTGGTTGTGCCCGCGCCGCATGTTCGTCGCTGGGCGATTGACACTGACGACAGGTCAATTAAGTCACTTATAAAAATATACGTCTGTTGATGTGGGCGTGTTTGTTGCACATGTGGTGATGAGGTGCACACGTTCGTTATATGTGTTGCTCCCTGGACGCGGTCACGCTCACGGCGCACTTGCGTCCCCTAGTAATAACAATAACGTTTGTTGCACGTATGGTGACGAGGTGCCGCGTGACTGCGGTGGCAGGGTGCACACGTTCGTTATATGTGTTGCTCCCTGGACGCGGTCACGCTTACGGCGCACTTGCGTCCCCTAGTAATAACAATAACGTTTGGTGCACGTGTGGTGACGAGGTGCCACGTGACTGCGGTGGCGGGGTACACACGTTCGTTTTGTGTGTTGCTCCCTGGAAGCGGTCACGCTCATGGCGCACCTGCGTCCCCTAGTAATAACAATGACTTCCATTAGTTTAGCTAAATTCGTCACATCCTGTAACATATAAATGACGTTTTCTTTCCATTGAGTCACGCCCCAATTGGGAACCTTAATAATAACATTATGACGTGTCCTATGATGTTCCATTGGCTTAACCATGCCATGTGAGCAGTTGGTGTCGGTAAATGCAGGCATTGGTCTCTATACATTTGCTCTCAGCGGTCAGGTGACCGCTGCTAATTGGTTCTTGAACGCTGCCATCACACTGACTGACACATGGTTTTCCCAAAAGTATATTCACAAATTAACCACATGGGATTATGGGAAGTACATCCCCTCTACTTCACTTCTATTGACCGCTGCTGATTGGTTCTTGAACGTTGCCTTCACACTAATTGACACATGGTTTTCCCAATAGTATATTCACAAACTGACCACATGGGATAATGGGAAGTACATCCCCTCCACTTTGCTTCTATTGCCCACACTATATATACCTGACCTCCACACAGTCCACCATACGTCCCCTGAAGAAGAGGTGAAACGCGCGTAGGGACAGGTGGGGTACTCAGAACTGCTGCAGAACTGGTTAGTACTATGACTTGATATTACAGAGATTGCTGGTGTTTTTTTTGTTTTTTGTTTTTTTTCTTTTGCCCACAGTAAACTACTAATGTCATTAGATATACATATGTATATAGGGCTCTCCACACTAAAACGCTAGTATGATCAAGCAGATGATGCATAAAGTGGCTGTTAACTAAAGGGGGTAGTGATTTCATTCACATAACTACTAATTAAGATATGCAACATCAAATTACAAACAAGTGGTTAACACAAGCTTAAAATGCTATTTATGTATACACCTTGTTTGCATTTTTATCTACACATGCATGCAGAAAGTGTTAAAAAGTGTTAAAAAATATTTGACCGTCTGCACTCTGTATATCATAGCCTATATTGATTGTAATCATTGAATAGTTCTGCACACAGTTCTGTTAACCCCTTGAGGGCTCCTTGCTCTATTATGATTTTTAAGTATAATCAATAAAGTTTTGTATTTTATCAATATTGGACTTGTGCCACATTCTTTCTCTGTTGAATATAGTATCACAGTGGTTACCTGGCACTCTTAATAAGGTTGGGGAGTGACCTATATATTAAATAATTACCCGATGTGTAGTCTGGCTATGTGTGCAGGGAGCCGGCACTGACAGCTGAGAGCGACGGACGCTGGTAACGAAGGTAAATATCGGGTAACCAAGGAACGGGCTTCTTGGTTACCTGATATTTACATTGGTTACCAGCTTCCGCAGAAGCCGTCTCTCTGCTCACTGCACATTCAGTTGTTGCTCTATCGCTGTCACACACAGCGATCTGTGCTTCACAGCGGGACAGCAACAACTAAAACATGGTCCAGGACATTCAGCAACAGCCAGCGACCTCACAGCAGGGGCCAGGTTGTTGCTGGATGTCACACACAACAACATCGCTAGCAACATCGCTGTTACGTCACAAACGTCGTGCCTCAGCAGCGATGTTGCTTAGTGAGACGTGGCCTTTACTCAGCACTAATGTTAATGTTTAACTATGGTACAAAATGAGGTACTTAGCACACAAACTGGACTATTCATGAAAGTCCAACAGCCAGGCATATCACTCTTTTGGGACCTTAACTTATGTGCCTCTTCCCGGGTTGACAACTTACAATTTTAAGGGCAGGCAGGATCCATATAGCTGTAAGGCAATTCCAGTTTCATATATTCTGTGTTGCATATTACAGCATTTCAGAGTGCAGTTGTATTCTCTTGGTTACATTGATTAGTTGTCTCAGCTTACAGTTGTTTACACTTGTTTTGTTCTGTTTGGAGATGCTGGTCAGTTTTTTGATATTTATAGTACACATCTTTATGACTAAGTACTCTCCCATCAGCCTAGGGCATTTTTAATACGAGATGAATCTTGCCTGCCTTTAGAATCATAAGATTCATTCCAGAGGGAGGTGTCGCGAGCAGAGGAGGGGACGCTGCGCTCTCCCACTGCTCGGGTTCAGCTGCTGCTGCTCGGTGGTGGCGCGAGTGGTGGGCCGGATCCCGGGGACTCGAGCGGCGTTCCTCGCCCGTGAGTGAAAAGGGGTTTGGTTTTGGGGAATTATTGTCCGTGACGCCACCCACGGTTGTGGTGAGATTGGTGACACCACCGCTGCTCTGGACGGGGATCCCGGGAGCGATGACAGGGAGCAGCTTGGATGTTGGTTCTCCCCTGCGTGGGTAGGGGGTTGGTTGTCCCGGGGCCCGGTGATGGGGTAGGGATGGATGGCAGACAGGTTACGGGGCCTGGTGAGGTGCAGGGTCATGGGGGCAGCGGTGTTTCTCCTCCCGGCAGGTTGATGGTGACTGCCTTTCCCTGCACCTGTGTAGTGTAGACGGCTCCAATAAGTTCCCACCGGTAACCCGCTCCCCAGCTTGGCTATGTGCTGAAGGAGCCCCTTTTGCCCGCAGGCTCTGGCCCTGGGAACTGTAGCCTTGGCGGTGACTGTGTTTCCCTCTAACGGTTGGACTGTTGCCTTCTATCAGGACTTGGCTGCTGGGAAACCCCAGAGGTTCCCTTCGCTAACGGATTTGACAATTTCAGCGGCGACTCCTAGCCTTGTCGGGGTCCGAAAGCCCTGCCGGATGGTGCTGGCTTCTCTTTGTTCACCGGTCCGGTACCGCCGGGCCACCGCCCGTCCACGGTCCTTACGGCTCACTCCAATCGGCCTCTCCTGCAGACGGTCACCACCATCGGCCAACCTTGCTGTACCGTCCGGGCCACACACCCGGACCGCTTTCTGTCTGCTCCTCTACCACTTCACTTCCTTACATTTCAAACCTCAAAACTCAACTCCTTCCTTTTCCCGCCTCCAGGACTGTGAGCTCCTCGGTGGGCGGGACCATCCGCCTGGCCCACCCCCTGGTGTGGACATCAGCCCCTGGAGGAAGGCAACAAGGATTTTATGTTTGGCTTTGGTGTGTCTAACCGGGGTGGGGGGTGTGTTGGTGTAGTACCTGTGATGTCCTGGCTTGTCCAGGGCGCCACATTCCCCCTTAGTAAAATGCAGATCGTCCGCGGGCTGCCCGTCCATCACCGGTTTTATTTTCACAACTGAAAAGAGATAAAACGGTAACATATAATACAAGTGTATTAACTCTTCCCACATCGGGAGGCACATTTCTTAAATGTTGGTAACGGTAATGGCTTCCGCTCTCTCCCACCCAAGCAACCTAGCCCTGATGCTGCCCCTAAGCAAATGGGCGGCACCCCTTGACCCCAGTCCAGCACAAGTTACCCGAGCGGGTTCTGTCCTTTTCAGGGGACCCACGTCCATGGGAAACCCCTGAAACCCCACCCCGGAGGATCACCACCGGTTGCAGTAGTGGCGGACCTGGGCCATCTCTTTCCTCCAGGCCCATCCTCCAAATCAGCCTCTCCGGAGGCGGTAACGGTAAAGCCATAAAAACATATCTATTTACACACCACAAGTTCGTAGTTGCCCTGCCAGTTCTCGGGCTTGTCCGTAGCAGTTTCTACGCATTGGATTGTAAACAGTCCCCACGGGGACAACAGTTGCCGGCCACGACCGGTTCAAATCAGGTTTGGTCAATCAGGTAACATCTTCGGTTTATTCTTTCTTATTATTATTATTATTTTATTATTATTATTTATTATTATAGCGCCATTTATTCCATGGCGCTTTACAAGTGAAAGAGGGTATACGTACAACAATCATTAACAGTACAAGACAGACTGGTATAGGAGGAGAGAGGACCCTATTATTCATTAAAACTTTCAAAACGGTACTTTGGCGGTCCCAACGGGGACAACTTGCAACGGGACTCCGCTGCCATTACTCGGACTCTTCGGTGTCGGCCGGGGGAGGGGGCGCGATAGACACTCGGGCCTCTTGGCTGCCCCTCAGCTTTGTATCCAATGCGAACCACCCCCTCTCCCCGCAGTGTTGGGTGTACTGCACTAGGTCTCCCGGCATTAGGTTGCGGCCCGGGTGTTCCTCCGGCAGGTGGGCGTTTACATCCCGCCGGGCTACAAAGACTTCGGCCTCCAGGCCCGGCTCGTAGATAAAGCCATAGCCCCGGCGGACATCAAACCGCCTCACCTGCCCTTCGTAGAGTGGGCCCCGGACACGGAAGGTCGCTTGACGGAGGCTTTCCTTTTCCCGGATCGTGCGGGCACCAACTCCGCCTTCTTTCTCTCCCTCTCGGCGATCTCTGGGCCCAGCGGCGTCAGCTCCCTGTCCCAATACGGGGCTGCTGCGAGCTCCGGCGCACGGGTCGGGCCCCGCGAGACCTTCTGGACACTGCCCACCACTGGCAATCTGGATGGAAGGTCTCAAGGTGACTTGGCCTGGGGTGCTGCCCTGCAGCGGCAACCCGGCGCAACCTCAGCCGAGGTGTGGGGGATGGGCGCAGGGGTCCTCTTCCGCTGAGCCTCCTGCATGGAGCGGCCTGTCGGCTCCAGCTCGGGAGAAGACTCCGCAGATGCCTCTGGTTCAGGCTTCGGCACCTTCCACGGAAGCAGTTCCGATCGGTCACGGGCTCCGGCTGCAGGCCGATCCGCCTGGGCGGACGTGCGGGGTACCGCTACCGGTGGTGGTGGTAGCGGGCCTAGTGGTGGGGTCGCGGCAGCCAACACGGGTAGCGGGGGAGGTAGCAGGGCGAGCGGGTATGGACCGGGTCCCTCGGCCGTGATGACCGACCCACTAGGGGTACAGGGGCGTGAGTCACTCACCCTCCCTTCCGAAACTCCCTCCTCCTCGTGTCTCCGTACGGTCGCCACAACCTCCGCCATGTCGGCCTCCCACTCCTCCAAGAGGAGTTGCATTTTGGCCTGCAGCCGTTGTTGAAGCTGAGCGGTCCGGACCTCCACCCACGCCGCGGTTCCAGGCGCGGGGGCTACGGTGCTGCGAGATGGCATATACATGGCTCCGGTGGCCTCTTCCAGGAACCAGCAACAAGATGGCCGCAGGGTCCTGGCGTCCCTGCTTTTATTGCCTCGGGCTACATGCGGCCAGACGCCATCAGTCCCCCTTAGTCTTTTTCCGGCTCCTCCTCTACAGGGGCGAGGTTTAGGCCTTCGCGCCTCCACTGCTCGAGGAGACGCTCGAGTGGGAATTTTTTGCGCCCAAGATGGCGGCTTCTTCAAATTTTCGGGCGGTCACCTCCGGTGGTCACAAGGCGCACCTCCACCAGACGGCAGAGAGGTAAGATCCTGTTCATGACGCCAAGTTGTCGCGGGCGGAGGAGGGGACGCTGCGCTCTCCCACTGCTCGGGTCCGGCTGCTGCTGCTGCTCGATGGTGGCGCGAGTGGTGGGCCGGATCCCGGGGACTCGAGCGGCGTTCCTCGCCCGTGAGTGAAAAGGGGTTTGGTTTTGGGGATTTATTGTCCGTGATGCCACCCACGGTTGTGGTGAGATTGGTGACACCACCGCTGCTCTGGACGGGAATCCCGGGAGCGATGACAGGGAGCAGCTTGGATGTTGGTTCTCCCCTCTGTGGGTAGGGGGTTGGTTGTCCCGGGGCCCGGTGATGGGGTAGGGATGGATGGCAGGTGGGTTTTGGGGCCTGGTGAGGTGCAGGGTCGCGGGGGCAGCGCTGTGCCGCACGGCACGGTGGTACTCACTCAGCCAATCATGAACACAAAGTCTCCAGTAAAACAAACGGCTGGATGGACGGGTCCCACAGACGGCTGCGGTGTTTCTCCTCCCGGCAGGTTGATGGTGACTGCCTTTCCCTGCACCTGTGTAGTGTAGACGGCTCCAATGAGTTCCCACCGGTATCCCGCTCCCCAGCTTGGATATGTGCTGAAGGAGCCCCTTTTGCCCGCAAGCTCTGGCCCTGGGAACTGTAGCCTTGGCGGTGACTGTGTTTCCCTCTAACGGTTGGACTGTTGCCTTCTATCGGGACTTGGCTGCTGGGAAACCCCGGAGGTTTCCTTCGCTAACGGATTTGATAATTTCAGCGGCGACTCCTAGCCTTGTTGGGGTCCGTAAGCCCTGCCGGATGGTGCTGGCTTCTCTTTGTTCACCGGTCCGGTACCGCCGGGCCACCGCCCGTCCACGGTCCTTACGGCTCACTCCAATCGGCCTCTCCTGCAGACAGTCACCACTGTCTGCCAACCTTGCTGTACCGTCCGGGCCACACACCCGGACCGCTTTCTGTCTGCTCCTCTACCACTTCACTTCCTTACACTTCAAACCTCAAAACTCAACTCCCTCCTTTTCCCGCCTCCAGGACTGTGAATTCCTTGGTGGGCGGGACCAACCGCCTGGCCCACCCCCTGGTGTGGACATCAGCCCCTGGAGGAAGGCAACAAGGATTTTATGTTTGGCTTTGGTGTGCCTAACCGGGGTGTGGGGTGTGTTGGTGTGGTACCTGTGATGTCCTGGCTTGTTCAGGGCGCCACAGAGGCATATAAAGATAGGGTTTCAATAAAGGGTACACATTGTCACTGGCTTTTTGGGTTTCATGAATTGGCCAATTTGTTCACTAAAAACCTCTATTTTTAACATCGTTTCTATAGATGTAATTCAATTCCAAATTCATAAATTCAATGTTTACATATTATAGCATTTCAGAGAGCAGCTGTACTTTCTTGGTTATAATAAATATATTGGGTGCATTGATTGCAGTCACACCTGATTTGTGTAGGATAGTGTTGAAAAAAAGGTCCATTTGGCCCATATAATGAGTAGTGTTGAGCCACCCTCCCTAGTGTTCGAGTTCAGTTCGGTTCGTCGAACGGCGGGTCAGTTCGGCAAACGTTCGATGAACATTCGACAAACACCTTCGAACCCCATTAAAAACAATGGGAGGTAAACACAAACACATACAAACACATTATACATGTACACATACAGTTAATAAACATTGAAGGTCCCCGTGATGCGTCCTGCACTCTGTCTCCCGCCGCTTTTCCTTCCGATCATCGCTGCGCCCTCCCAGTAACCAGCATTGATGATAGGACCTTTCATGACATCGTCATAGCATGGGACCAGTCACGTGTGTGTTATCTCATTGGCTACAGACTGGTCACATGGCTAGACGTCATGCTAGGTCCTGTCAGTGCATTTCTCCGGTACGCGGTGCTCGTTTGAGCATCTCCGTGTACCGGCGAGATGCTTGGGCACATGCTTGGCTCCCCGTTCCTGCATGTGGGCGCTCTTTACAGAGTCAGCCCACATGCAAACACTCCAAGTAAACTCCGGCACACTAACAAGTAATAATAGAAATGCTGGTTGTTGCTCAAATTTTTTTTTATTGTGATGTATTTTGTTATAACATTGTCCCACGTTTCAACCCTATCTGTGTTTTTCTTAAGGACTTTTGTCTGTTAACATCAAATACAGAAAAGAAAAACATTTATACATGTAAATAACATTATTTGTTACATAGATAATTCTCTACTGACAATTGTCATGGTAATGCGAGCATATGTCAATGTACAGAACATCATAATAATAATAATAATGGTATGGCTATAACGAAAACGATGAGCCTCCTGTATAGATAAATTACAATATGAGATTCTCCCGCATAGAATATATAGTTTTAATTTTTTTTTAAAAATAAGCAAAGGTGAATCCAAACATACCTATCAATACAAGGAATATTATACAGAGAGCACCCCAACAAAGATGATTCTCAAGGAAATTGTGGGATTTCTGAAGGAAAAATAAATATATCAGTAAATGTACATCAGGTAAAAACAATTCTGCATAAAGTGGAAATGATCCCACATGCAAAGACTGGATGCCACAGTCGGTAAATAACGGAGATCACCGTTGCTTTAGTAACCCGCCTGTCAGATTACTTTAGCAACGGTGGCATCGGTGACGTCACCGCTTACAACACGCAGCCTCTGCTCACTCACTGAGTGATTAGACTGCACTGGAGCAGCAGCGTCTTCCTCCCATGCAGTGCTGTCTAATGTAGCAGAGCTGCATGGGTTGAAGGAGAAAGAAGACAGAAGACCAGGATGGTGGAGGGGTGAGAGGGAGTAATAAACATGGAGTCTCTAAGTGTGTCAGTGTATTTATTTCTATTAAAGTATTTTTTCTCTGTGTGGTGTCTTTTTTTTTTTTAACCCTTTATTGGAGATTCTTAACCCCTTCACCCCCGGCCACTAAAACACCCTAATGACCGGGCCATTTTTTGCAATTCTGACCAGTGTCACTTTGACAGGTTATAACTCTGGAACGCTTCAACGGATCCTGGCGATTCTGAGATTGTTTTTTCGTGACATATTGTGCTTCATGTCAGTGGTAAATTTAGGCCGATATTTTTTGCGTTTATTTGTGAAAATTTAGGAAATTTGGCGAAAATTTTGAAAATTTCGCAATTTTCAAACTTTGAAAATTTATGCCCATAAATCTGTGAGATATGTCACACAAAATAGTTACTAAATAACATTTCCCACTTGTGTACTTTACATCAGCGCAATTTTCGAAACAAATTTTTTTTCCGTTAGGAAGTTAGAAGGGGTCAAAGGTCATCAGCAAATTCTCATTTTTCCAACAAAATTTACAAAATAATTTTTTTAGGGACCACATTACATTTGAGGTGACTTTGAGAGGCCTAGGTGACAGAAAATACCCAAAAGTGACCCCATTCTAAAAACTGCACCCCTCACACTGCTCAAAACCACATCCAATAAGTTTATTAACCCTTTAGGTGCTTCACAGGAACCAAAGCAATGTGGAAGGAAAAAATGAAAATTTTACTTTTTAACACAAAAATGTTACTTTAGCCATAAAATTTTCATTTTTACAAGGGAGAAAAGAGAAAGTACACAATACAATTTATTGTGCATGTTCTCCTGAGTACGCTGATACCCCATATGTGGTAAAAATCAATTGTTTGGGCGCACGGCAGAGCTCGGAAGGGAAGGAGCGCCATTTGAATTTTTGAACGCAAAATTAGCTGCACTCATTAGCAGACGCCATGTCGGGTTTGAAGACCCCCTGAGGTGCCTAACCAATGGAGCTCCCCCACAAGTGACCCCATTTTGGAAACTAGAGCCCTCAAATAATTTTTCTAGATGTTTGGTGAGCACTTTGAACCCCTGGGGGCTTCACATAAGTTTATAGCGTTGAGCCGTGAAAAGAAAAAAAATTTTTTTTACCACAAAACGGTTGCTTCAACTAGGTAGCTTTTTTTTTCACAAGGGTAACAGGAAAAAATGCACCATAAAATGTATTGTGCATTTTCTCCTGAGTACGCAGATACCTCATATGTGGTGGAAATCAAATGTTTGGACACACAGCAGTGCTCGGAAGGCAAGGAGCGCCATTTGAATTTTTGAGTGCAAAATTAGCTGCACCTGTTAGCGGACGCCATGTCGGGTTTGAAGACCCCCTGAGGTGCCTAAACAATGGAGCTCCCCCACAAGTGACCCCATTTTGGAAACTAGAGCCCTCAAATAATTGTTCTAGATGTTTGGTGAGCACTTTGAACACCTGGGGGCTTCATAGAAGTTTATAGCGTTGAGCCGTGAAAAGAAAAAAAATTTTTTTTACAACAAAACGGTTGCTTCAACTAGGTAGCTTTTTTTTTCACAAGGGTAACAGGAAAAAATGCACCATAAAATGTATTGTGCATTTTCTCCTGAATACGCAGATACCTCATATGTGGTGGAAATCAAATCTTTGGACACACGGCAGTGCTCGGAAGGCAAGGAGCGCCATTTGAATTTTTGAATGCAAAATTAGCTGCACTCATTAGCGGACGCCATGTGGGGTATGAAGACCCCCTGAGGTGCCTAAACAATGGAGCTCCCCCACAAGTCACCCCATTTTGGAAACTAGAGCCCTCAAATAATTTTTCTAGATGTTTGGTGAGCACTTTGAACACTTGGGGGCTTCACAGAAGTTTATAGCGTTGAGCCGTGAAAAGAAAAAATTTTTTTTTTACCACAAAACGGTTGCTTCAACTAGGTAGCTTTTTTTTTCACAAGGCTATCAGGAAAAAATGCACCATAAAATGTATTGTGCATTTTCTCCTGAGTACGCAGATACCTCATATGTGGTGGAAAGTAATTGTTTGGGCGCATGGCGGGGCTCAGAAGAGAAGGAGCGCCATTTGACAGCAAAATTGGTTGGAATCATTAGCGGACGCCATGTCACGTTTGGAGACCCCCTATGGTGCCTAAACAGTGGAGCTCCCCCACAAGTGACACCATTTTGGAAACTAGAGCCCTCAAATAATTTTTCTAGATGTTTGATGTGCACTTTGAACACCTGGGGGCTTCACAGAAGTTTATAGCGTTGAGCCGTGAAAAGAAAAATTTTTTTTTTTACCACAAAACGGTTGCTTCAACTAGGTAGCTTTTTTTTTCACAAGGGTAACAGGAAAAAATGCACCATAAAATGTATTGTGCATTTTCTCCTGAGTACGCAGATACCTCATATGTGGTGGAAATAAATTGTTTGAGCGCATGGCGGGGCTCAGAAGAGAAGGAGCGCCATTTGACTTTTCAAACGCACAGACGCAGTGCACTGATCGGCCGCTGCAGGACGCACGGTCGGATGCGATAAAAAAAAGCGTCGGGGATACGTAAAAAAAAAGTCACGCCAAAAATTGACCATGGATGCCGATCCGTTATGTGCATCCCTGATCAGCGCTTGGTGGGACGCACGGACGGATGCGATACAAAAAGCGTCGCAAATATGGAAAAAAGTCACGCCAAAAATTGACCATGGATGCCGATCCGTTATGTGCATCCCTGATCAGCGCTTGGCGGGACGCACGGACGGATGTGATACAAAAAGCGTCGGGGATACAGAAAAAAAAAAGTCACGCCAAAAATTGAGCAGGGATGCCGATCCGTTATCTGCATCCCTGATCAGCGCTTGGCGGGACGCACAGACGGATGCGATACAAAAAGCGTCGGGGATACGGAAAAAAAAGTCACGCCAAAAATTGAGCAGGGATGCCGATCCGTTATCTGCATCCCTGTTCAGCGCTTGGCGGGACGCACGGACGGATGCGATACAAAAAGCGTCGGGGATACGGAAAAAAAAAGTCACGCCAAAAATTGAGCAGGGATGCCGATCCGTTATCTGCATCCCTGTTCAGCGCTTGGCGGGACGCACGGACGGATGTGATACAAAAAGCGTCGGGGATACGGAAAAAAAAAAGTCACGCCAAAAATTGAGCAGGGATGCCGATCCGTTATCTGCATCCCTGATCAGCGCTTGGCGGGACGCACAGACGGATGCGATACAAAAAGCGTCGGGGATACGGAAAAAAAAAAAAAAGTCACGCCAAAAATTGAGCAGGGATGCCGATCCGTTATCTGCATCCCTGATCAGCGCTTGGCGGGACGCACGGACGGATGCGATACAAAAAGCGTCGGGGATACGGAAAAAAAAAAAAAAAGTCACGCCAAAAATTGAGCAGGGATGCCGATCCGTTATCTGCATCCCTGATCAGCGCTTGGCGGGACGCACGGACGGATGAGGTGTAAAAATGGACAGGGGATACGGAAAAAAAAAAAAAAAGTTATACTCACAGTACCCAGAGGACTAGCAGGAGGAACACTGACCAGAAGAGCTGCAGAGGAATAGATGGCAGAGAGATGGACAGCTTTACAGGAGCAGCAGGCAGATCAGCAGAATGCCCAGGAAGGACCCAGCGATGGACGCAGATGTGATCAGGCCGGTGAAGACAGGTAAGAGGACGTCGGGGGAGAGCAGAGGGGGAGAGGGGGGGGGAGTGAGAGCAGAGAGGGGGGGGGAAGCAGAGGGGGAGGGGGTAGAGCAGAGGGGGAGACCGGAGAGGGAGCTGCAGAACAGAGATAATGGGGGAGGCAGTCAGATCGCGGGGGGAGCAGATCGGGATGTCTGGGGGGGGGGGGGGGGGGTTGGGGGGAGCAGATCGCGGGGGGGGGCACGGCAGGGGCTACCATGGCAGCGCGCAGGGGCACCACGGGAGCGCGCAGGGGCACCACGGGAGCGCGCACGGGCTGGCTGCAAAGTGAGCACAGTACTCACGTGCAGCAGCGGTGACAGCTAGGGCGGCGGCGGCGGCGGCAGCAGCGGCGGTGGCGTGGTACCACAAGTACCAGCCACTGCACGCTGCAGCCATGTTGGGGGAGGGCTCGCAGGCCAGCACAGGCCTGGGGAGGGCGGCCACCGGCAAATCACACCGCCCCACTGCACACTGATTGGAGCGATTGCGCGTCATAGCACGATCGCTCCAATCAGTGCTGCAGGGGCTGGGGGAGACATGTTTGAGGTCCACCTATGATATGCTGCAGCAGCTGCGGCATCTCATAGCTGGATCTCACAGGATCGCACTAATTCGGGCATTATTTTTGCCGAAATTAGTGCGATCGATGTGGTTGGCGGTTCAGATTTGAACAGCCAATCACATCGATCGTCGATAGGGGGTGGCGATGCCGCCCCCCCTGGGGTCAAGCAAAGGTCCCCTGCTGTAAGAAACAGCAGGGGACATCATTTGAAAGCCGTTGCTATGGCCACGGCAATCAAATGAAGTTTAGGCAGTAAAATTACGTCCCTGGTCGTTAAGTCACGTTAAAATAGGACGTAATTTTACTGCCCGCGGTCGTGAAGGGGTTAATGGCCGGGTCAAACTTACCTGACATTAAAAATCTCTGGCTTAATACTAGCTAGTAAAACAAAGCTAGTATTAACTCATTATTATCCAGCAAGCCACCCGGCTTCAGGACTGCTGTAAGAGTTGGATACAGCGCCAGATGATGGCGCTTGTATGAAAGCGCCATTTTCTGGGGCGGCTGCAGGCTGCAATTGGCGGCAGAGGGGCCCAAAAAGCTCGGGCTAACCTGTGCTGCAGATTCCAATCCCCAGCCGCCTAGTTGTACCTGGCTGGACACAAAAATGTTGTTTTTTTTTTTTTTTATCATTTCATGAAATTCATGAAATAATTAAAAAAGGGCTTCCCTATATTTTTAGTTCCCAGCCAGGTACAAAAAGGCAGCTGGGAGTTGGGGGCAGCCGTACCTGCCTGCTGTACCTGGCTAGCATACAAAAATATGGTGAAGCCCACGTCATTTTTTTGGTGGGCAAAAAACTTCTGCATACAGTCCTGGATGCAGCATGCTGAGCCTTGTAGTTCTGCAGCTGATGTCTGCTCTCCTGCATACACTAGTGGATGAAGTATGCTGAGCCTTGCAGTTCTGTTTCCCCTGCCTCTCCCTCCAGCATACAGTCCTGGATGGAGGATGCTGAGCCTTGTAGTTCTGCAGCTGCTGTCTGCTCTCCTCCATACAGACAGCAGACAGCAGCTGCAGAACTACAAGGCTAAGCATACTCCATCCAGGACTGTATGCAGGAGTTTTTTGCCCCCCAAAAAGATTATGTGGGCTTCGCCATGTTTTTGTATGCTAGCCAGGTACAGCAGGCAGGTACGGGCTGCCCCCAACCCCCAGCTGCCTATTTGTACCTGGCTGGGAACCAAAAATATAGGGAAGCCCTTTTTTTTATTATTTCATAAATTTCATGACATAATTAAAAAAATAATGACATGGGCTTTGCCCAATTTTTGTGTCCAGCCAGGTACAACTAGGCAGCTAGGGATTGGAATCCGCAGCTCAAGGTGCCCAAGCTTTCTGGGCACCCATGCTGCGAATTGCAGTCTGCAGCCGCCCCAGAAGATGGCGTTTTCATAGAAGCGCCATCTTCTGGCGCTGTATCCAACTCTACCAGCTGTCCTGGTAACGGGTGGCTCGCTGGGTAAAAATGGGGTTAGGGCTAGCTGTATATTATCAACTGGCTCTGGCTCCCCACCTTGAGAAAGCTTGACCCCGCGAAATGCGCGTCGGATGGAGATCCTGGGCGCTATCCAGGGACCTTATTGAGCTTTTGGACAGTGTTTGGGCTGGCAGGACCTGGAGCACTATTTTGAATATCCCACTGCACTAGCACTTTAGGTAAGAAACCGAAGATAGTATTCTATGTGCCCCTGTACTGTTTGGTCCTTTTACCATACTTGCACTGTTACCTTGTGACCTCAGTTATAGTTTCACCATAGTTTCTCCCCATTTTTTGGAGATCCTATGGTGGATTTTTTTTTGTGCTGCCTTCCCTTCCACTGTCCTAGCCTTGTACTACTTTAATTTGCTTCTGTCCAGAGTTAACCCCGTGACAGCCTCTATTTTTATAATCATTTATTCTACATATTGACATACTGTAGTTGGCTGTCCTCACCCCACTATACTTGGACACTGGCATCTTGTCCCCCCTTTTTATGGTAGTGTACCACCAATTTTAATCGTTCTGTGTTGTGTATGTTTCAATAAAGTATATGAATTTTTGCACTTTACTCTTGTCCTCCTGTGTATTACTGTTACTATGAGTAGTGCTGGCACCTTCTTTGCCATATTTTGGCTGACCTGGTGCTCATAACAAGGGCTTTTATTATGAGAATTGTATTGTTAATATTATCAACTGGCCCTGTGGCCGAAATTCATGGTGTCATGTCAATATTAGACATGGCCACCATGAATTTCTAGTACAGATAAAACAAACACAACACACAGAAAAATATTTTTATTAGAAATAAAATACAACACAATTAGTGACTCCATCTTTATTGAAATAAAGAACCCCCCACCACAGTAATCCTGGGTCAAGGGTCCCGCGCCGTCCAATCCGGATCCAATATCATTTGATCGGTTTGCTGGAAGGCAAAGCGATCAGATGATGTGTCAGGTTCAAGGGCGTGATTCACATGACACAACAGCTGATTGTATAAACTGCTTTTATACAATCAGCTGATGCATCAGTGAAAAAAAAACAACAAAAAACTACACACTTCTGTGCAGACTCCTGTCCGACAGCAGCAGCTGATAGTTTAGCTGGCCGGGCGGTAGAAAGCCGGTCTCACCGCTCGACTTATAGTGTCAGCTGATTCCATCAGGTGACCGTATCAGCTGATCATTGCCAGGTCTGAGAGAGAGAAAAGAGAGAGAGAAGAGAGAGAAGAAAGAGAGGGATAAAAAAGAGGGGGGGAGAGAGAGAGGGAGAGAGAGAGAAAAGATAGAAGAGAGAGAGAAAAAGGGAGAGCGAGCGAGAGAGAGAGATATAGAGAAAGAGAGAGAGAGAAAGAGAGAGAAAGAGAGAAAAAGAGATAGAAAGAGAGAAAAAGAGAAAAAGAGGGAGAATAAAAGAAACAGAGAGAGAAGAGAGGAGAGAGAGAAGAGAGAGAGAGAAGAGAGAGGAGAGAGAAGAGAGAGAGGAGGGAGCAATGCAGCCTCATTCCGTGAAGTGCTCTGATTTTAGAGGTGTCCCACGGCTCACAGCTGATATCCGGCTCCTCCCCTCAGTGCATAATTAAATTAAATTATAATTATAAATAAATAATAATTATAATTTAAAAATAAATTAAATTCTTTACCAGGACAGCCGGGACTCGAACTCATGAACTAATTCTTCTTAGGCACTAGCTCTACCCATTGAGCCACTGTCTGTAATGAAAAGCATAGGAAGATTTGGTTAGATTAGTAGAGAATCCAGAAGTAGATTATTCCGCTACATGGATGGATGGAGGGATAGATAGATTGATAGATGGATGGAGAGAGGGTTGGATGGAGGGATAGAGGGATGGATGTAGGGATGTAGGGAGGGATGAAGGGAGGGATGAATGGATGGAGAGATGGCGGGAGGGATGGAGGGAGGGATGAATGGATGGAGGGAGGGATGAAGGGATGGATGGAGGGATGGAGGGAGGGATGGAGGGATGGATGGAGGGATGGAGGGAGGGATTAAGGGAGGGATGAATGGATGGTGGGAGGGATGGAGGGATGGATGGATGGATGGAGGGATGGATGGAGGGATAGATGGATGGATGGAGGAATAGAGGAAGGGATGAAGGGAGGGATGAATGGGAGGGCAGACACCGGCACTACCGCACTCCTCACCGCACACACGCAGGCACTACAACCCCCATCATCACCGCACACGCAGGCAATACCTCAGTGATATCCCCGCTGACAGTGCGGCTCACTTCAGTTGCTGCGTGGATATGGCACAGAGAGCTCCTGTTCTACGGCGCTTCCTGTCAGCTTCATGTAGCAGAGCTGGATGCGTCGTGGGACCTCTGTGGATTACATCGGACCTGGAGGGGTATTTGGGGACTTTAAAAAAATGGTGAAAGAGGGTGTTTTTTTGTTTTTTATTCCAAATAAAGGATTTTTTCGGGTGTATGTGTTTATTTACTTTCACTTACAGGTTAATCATGGAAGGTATCTCGGGGAGACGCCTGCCATGATTAACTCCTTATTACCCCGATTGCCACCGCACCAGGGCAATTCGGGATGAGCTGGGTAGAGTCCCGGGACTGCCGCATCTAATGTATGGCAATTCCGGGTGGCTGCTGGGGGATATTGTTAGAGTGGTGGGCTCCCCATAACGTGGCGCTCCCCATCCTGACTATACCAGCCTCCAGCCATGTGGCTTTATCCTGGCTGGTATCAAAATTGGGGGGAACCGCAGTTTGTTTTTGTTTTGCTTTTTTTTTATCATTTATTTATTTATTTAACTGCACGATATAGACCCGCCAGCCGGCGGCTATGATTGGTTACAGATAGACAGCTGTCATTCATCATGGGGGCGTGTCTGACAGCAACCAATCATGGGCACCGGTGGGCGGGGAAAGTAGGGAATACCAGATTGAATAATGAGCAGCAGCCATTTTCAAAAGAGGAAAAGCCGCCGGAGCTTTGTGACAGCCGTGCAGCGCCAGACCCGTGATCGGTGAGTAGGAAAGAGAGAGGGATTGTGCTGGGGATGCAGGACGCATGCAGATACACAACGTGCGCACATAGCCTTACTGTGAAAAACCACGCTTTTGGTGATCGAACCGTTATCGAACGCTAACTCGAACTGCCGAACTTGAAGCAAATCGTTTGAGTTCGCCGAACGACTCGAACACCGCCCAAAATCACTCGAATTTGAAATTGGCGAACCGTTCGAATTGAACATCGCTCAACTCTAATAATGAGATAAATTCTATTAGAAAGCCATAATAGTTCAGGGTCTTGTGGGAAATCTTGCATTGGGTTAACAAACATCAAGTTACACTGATGAGCAAAGAGTAACAATGTTTTACACTTTTGAATTTCAGACTCCATATTTTACCATTCATTAGAGTTTAGAAAATGAGACTACCTTCAACTTATAGACGATCGTAATAATCCCATACATAAATTTGACTTGGAACTATTTAGCATATTATTAGTTATGCAGATTCTTGTCATGTCATTGCAATATTACTGTTTTTCTCCTGGTGGTGGAAAAAAAAATTCTTTCTGTATACTAAAAATTACAACCTGTTCTCACATTCCCTAATAGCTCAGTGTGTTGTTAGGTTGCTTCCCAAGCAAAAGGTCACTGGTTCAAATCGATGAGCAGTCATGAAGATTTCCCAAGAAAAGAGAAACAGCATAATCCAGCTCATTGATAGCGGTCTCTCAGATAAGAACATTTCCAAACTTCATCATGTGAGTGCCATGACAGAAGAATACAAAAATGAAATACATCCATCCATTCAAAAACCAAGAGGTAGATATCCAGGCAAAGTATTGGAGTCAATTGGTCAGCTCATCACAAGGTCTACCAGTTCTGCCATGACAAGCACAGCAGTAGAGGTGGCTCGTATGCTTCACAATATTGAGATAACAGTCGTCCATGTAAGCACCGTAAAACACACATTACAAAAGTCTGGAATGGTGGCTCAAAAAAGGTGAAGAACTCTAGACTTCAATATCATCATAAGAAGTGTTGGCTTGAGTTTCCAAAAAAGTACAAAAAGTGTATAGTAGAAGTTTGCAAACTGGTGATTTGGAGTGGTGAGACTAAAGTCAATAGACTTTGCCCAGATGGGTCTGTATGATACAAGGGAAAAAGGGAATCAAGAAATTGAAAGAATTGCCAAGTTTGGTGGAGAAAGCCTGATCATATGGGGTTGTTTCACAGCCAAAGATGAGCGATATGCAAATATCCTACAAGATGAGTTACTTTGTACATTATAATAGTATGGGTATGAAAAGGCCAACATAGTGTTCCAGCAGGACAAGGACTCAAAGCATACTTTGAGATTAGATACGAAATGGTTCAATAACAGTAAAATAGAGGTGCTGGATTGGGCCCCCACAGTCCTCAGACCTCAACCAAATTGAACACTTGTAGGCAGAGTTGAAGCAAAAGCTGTACACATACCAAAGTCAGTCAACCAGACTGCACCAACATTGGGAACGTATAAAAGAGACCTGAGATCAGATTTCAATTAAAACGTTCAAGAATCTGATTGAGAGCATGTCCAGAAGGCAGTGTTGAAAGCCAAGGGTAAATTTACAAAATAATAAAAACTAAAATTTATATTTTTGGGAACAGTAACAATGAGGGGGTAAGTGCAAACCTGGATATTGGTAATGCAGCTGATGTGTTTTATGTGGACTTTGCAAAGCCATTTGATACTGTACCACATAATAGCCTTATACTAAAGCTCCAGAAGCAAGGACTAGGGGAAACTATATGCAATTGGGTAACGAATTAGCTAAAATATAGGAAACAAAGAGTAGTCATAAATGGTACATTCTCTAAATGGGCTATAGTCAGCAGGAATCTGTACTAGGACCGATTCTTTTTAATCTCTTTATTAATCCACCTTGTGGATGGGATTGATAGTACAGTGTCATTCTTTGCTGATGACACCAAACTATGTAGGATATTAAAAACTGACCTTGATAGTACAATATTACAAAAAGACCTGGATAAGATGTCAGAATGGGCAGATACTTGGCAAATGAGATTTAATATTGATAAATGTAAAGTAATGCACCTAGGACAGAGTTGTTTGTTGTCTATATTGTTTAAAGGCATAGTATTCTTAGTGTATGTAAGAGTTTGACTTTGCAAAAAGTAATAAAAATGCCTTAAAACATTCTCTCTCTCATTATTTTGGCATTTTGCAAATGTAAATGATTTTGGTTCCTAATTGACCTAAAATAGGAAAGATTTATTCTGAATTAATGTCAGATAGTTAGAAAAACAAGCATATGTGTCTTTTTAGATAGTGTATGTAAACTTCTGTTTTCAACTGTATATAGAGAGGGTGAGATAGGTATTGAACATGTCACCAATTTTCTAAGTAAATAGATTTCAAAAGATGCTATTGACATTATTTTCTCACCAGATGTCAGTATCAACCCATCCAATCAGCACGTGCAAAGAAGTCAAATCATAAATGTCCATAAATTAAGCGTAATAATGAGAAATGACACAGGGACCCGGCTCTGTGACCCTAGCAGTGTCTTTTCTAATAAAGGGGATGATGATAGGAGTTATATTTTCAATTAAATAAAGTTTGTGACGCCACCTGTGGTTTTGCGACTATGTGGGCCGCCGCTGTGCTGCGTGTTCCCTGGGGCAGCTGGTGATGGTGCAGCTAAGGTATTCTTGCTGCCCACAGGTGGAGCGGAACCCTGAGGCAACCGTTGGAAATATGAAAAGTCTATAATGGCAGGATGTGACGCAGGAGGAATGGAGACAACACCGTGGCTTTGCAATAACAGTCTTTTACTCACTGTACCAGCTTAGTCTACCATGGTATGTTGAGATCCCCAGTGATGGGCATCCGCCAATCCCAAATAAGTCTGAGGCCAGGACCGGTACACCCTTCGTTTGCGTTTCCTGGTCATTTCGACTGTGCTTACTACACACAAAGTGCCCTGAGCCAGGGGTCGCGGACCTTTAAAAGGACTTCTGCCTTTTTGGCTGCCTGATCCTCTGTGAGCCCCTTCCAGAGGATTCATGTACTGTTTGTGGCCCAAAGGTACATACAGCAACCCTGGCCTTCGATGTTGCTAGAAAGTCCTAAAGTCTTTTCTTAGCCTGGGGAGCGGGACCCTGTTTGTAACCAAATCCCTCCACTTTGAAATGATGGTTGTGGAACAAGACTATAGGAGAGTCTCGCATAATCCCCTAAGTCACTGGGATTCTCCCTTCAGCGTCACCAGGGCCGAGAAAGAGCCCCAGGGTCTTCACCCCTAGATGGTGTCCTTCCAGCTCTCAACTCACCCTGTCAACTGACAACTGTCAACTTTCAAACTTAGCTCTGCCTACTCACCCCAGACACCTCACCCAACAAGCCTCACCCCATGTCTCGTTCAAGAGATCAGTGCACGGGGCTTAAGTGCCATAACCAGACTACTGGTCGGCAAGCATTAATGGGATCTGCCCCGTCCCTGATCTAATGTGTAGAGTTGAGCGATGTTCGAGTCAAGCGTTTCGCCAATTTCATGTTCCAGTGATTTTGGGGGGTGTTCGAGTCGTTCGACAAACTTGAACAATTTGCTTAAAGTTCGGCAGTTCGAGTTACGTTCGAGAACGGTTTGATCACCAAAAAACTGTAGCTTTTTACAGCTTCGTGTGCAGGGAGCCATCGCTGGCAGCCTGTGGTAAGCTGGTAACCAGGGTAAATATCGGGTATCCAAGCAAAGCGCTTTGCTTAGTAATCCGATGTGTATTTGAATGAACGCCCAGATGGAGTACATACCGTTACCTGGGGACTGTTTCCTTGATGCGATTCAGAGGGCTTGAACGCTATCTTAGGACTCTGCTTATATTGTCTTTTGAAAACCTGGGTTGCATACTCCATATGACTGAAAAATTTTCTGGATGCATGGACTTTGTCTGTAGTGGCAATTTAGCCTAAACCTCATTCAGACTCTACGTTTAGCAACGATTTTATCAGGTGCATGAAGTGGTGATTTATTACTGTTCTTTGGAGGACGTACCATATTATCTAATGGTCCTGGTACGAGTTTATAATGGTTTGAAGCTGTGTGTTTCAAGGATCCATGCTGTTATACCCCTGATGAGCCCCTATTTGCTAACTAAGGGGCGAAACGCGTATGGTGAATCCTGGACAAAAAACAGCTTAAGTCAATAATGTAGTTTTATTGTATGTCGACTTGAGGACATAGTTTGGCCCATCCCTACTAGTCTATGACAGATGATTAGTGACGGACTTATTTTCCTCCTCTGCACATCTTATGTGTGTTTATAATCTTGTGGGCTTTATCTTTGGTGTTACACCTTACCCACTGCTATTTAGACACACTGTATGTCCTCTTGAGAGTGAGTGGAGGGTCAGTATAGGACATCAGTCGACGAGGAACGGGGGCGTTATGACTAATTAGAACGCCGACCTCCGTATGTAAGGAAGGGTGAAAGAGGGAAAAATCTTCTCGCCTTTCTTTCCAATAATAATTTAATATAATTTTATTATTCTATGTTTGTATGTACTCTGTTTGTGGCATATATGTCCAATAAATATTGTGATTTTAAGGTAAAAGGAATTTTCGGTTTTTGATAGTATACTCTACCTTGGTATCTATATCCGTTTTTTTAATCCGATGTGTACCCTGGCTACGTGTGCAAAAATCCCCAGAAGCCACACAGAAGCACTTCTGTGTGACTTCCGTTGGATGCCGCTGCAGACTGTGTTCCGCTCCAGCCCCAGCCCCAGCCCTGCGGCTTCCCGCTCAGCAGTTTCCGCAGCTGCCCGCACTGTAATGTGTCCGCAGCTGCCCACACTGCAGTGTCAGCAGCCGCGAGGATGACAAGCGCTGCCATCAGGAGGTTAGTAAAGTTCCTCACCTGCGATGATGTTGTCCTGCCCTCCTGACGTCAGCGCTGTCACTGTCTTCAATGGCCGCCGCTTGTCACATCTCCTCTCGCTGCTGACCCCAGACTGTGACTAGCGGTGACGTCACGGGCCGCTCACGATACTTAGTTTGTGAAGGCGGCGGTCAGGAGGTCAGCGATCACAACAGGTAATGATCTCATCTAACCTCCTGACAGCAGCGCTCGTCATCCCCTGCAGTGACCTGGGCTGACCTACTGATGTTAGCTCAGGTCAGTGCATGGCACTGCACAGCCAATATGGAACATTCTGTTTTTCATTGACTGGAACATTGACTATGGTATGGATCATCGTGGGACCCCCTTGCATTACACCAGACCTGAATTTGTTTTTCTTTCTAACAAATTGGTGAAAGAGGGAATGTGTTGAGGAGTGTTTTTTCAAATAAAAATGTGTTTGTCGTCTATTTTTTTTTTTTATTACTGACTGGGTTGGTGATGTCGCGTATCTGGCTAAATACAGTACAAGGCTAAGCACCACTTAGTGCCACATGAAAGGTACCAAAGGGTGCAAAATTACAAAATGCAGGAGAGTGGGACATTATGTGTCTTTCTGCCATTATAATGACAGAAAAGACTGATATAAAGTGTACAAGCACAAGAAAATCACCAGAGCGCTCTACGCTGTTAAAAGCAGTAGAAAATGGCACTGGAGTGAACATGTGACCGCCTCATGTAGGTTGAAGCTATGGATCCTGGGTAAATTTATGTATTTTCCCTCCAGTTTTTTTGTGGTACAAAAAAAACGAAAGGCACACGGATAACAAATGGATGACATACGGACCGTGTACGGAACGAAAACGGATGCCACACGGATGCATCCGTGAAAAATCAGACCATTTTTTGCGAACCGCAAAAACGGATCGGTCGTGGGAATGTACTCTTATTCTGATCTGCCGTTTATAAACAGTAGGCAGAAATAAGTGAATAGCGCCCCCCAGCGTCAGAAAATCTCTGGGGTTTCAGGGGGTAGCTGAGACCCTGGAGATCATGATTCAGGCCGGTTTTTCCCTTCCCCGCTCACGTGATCACCGATATACACCGTATACCGATGATCCTGTTACAGTAAATGACAGCGCCGGTAAAAAATTATTTATCTCCAATCTGGCACGAACAAACATCTCAGATGGGAGATAAATCTCCTCACCGGTCCCCTCCAGTCCCCCGATGTCGCCAAAGTGCTCCCCCCCGACCCCTCCCGGAAATCCAAGATGGCTGCGCCAGCCGCATTCACCCTATTCCTCTGATTTCTGTCGCATGTGCCATGACACATGCGACAGAAAACTCCTCCCCAGGCCCTGCCAGGTCACCCCCTGTAACCCCACCGGTGTTCCCCGATGTCCCACGGTACCTGTGCAGTGTCGATCCCCCGCGGCCCCCTCCTTCACAATAGACACTGCCACATGCACAGAGCGGCTGTCAGCTCAGCTTCATGTCTTCAGTCACAGTGAGTGGCCGTAACCATGCATCTGTAAGCTACTGCAATGCCCTGCTCATGAGATAAGGAACATAGTTGATCAGGAGAGCTATACTACATTTCCAAATAGAGGTATTTGCTTTTATAGTTGCCCTGCTGAACGACTACCAAACATCACAGTCCGTTATACGCCACAAGAAAACATGTCTAAATATCGAGCTCTGTTGTTGGTATTCCATCTCTAAGATACTATCCCCAATATATAGTAAGTGTAATAGCAATAATATTCGTAAATACATTTTTTTGGAAATATAGTATAGTTCTCCTGATTATGCATGCCCTTACCTCATGAGCAGGGCATTGCAGCTTTGGTAGCAACAGTTACGACCAAGAGCAACCCACTGTCTTTATGAATGGTGGTAACCATGCATACGTAAGCTACTGCAATGCCCTGCTCATGAGGTAAGGAACATAGTTAATCAGGAGAGCTATACTAAATTTCCAAATGGAGGTATTCGCTATTTCTGTTGCCCTGCTGAACTAATACCAAACATGAGAATCCGTCATACTGCTGCTGGGGACACGGGGAGAGTGGGTGCAGATTCATTGCAACCACACTCCTCACATGGAGGGTCTGCACTCCTAGAAAATGGGGGATACGTCCCCTGAGCGTGTCCCCCTTCATATTCTATATGGTCCAGAGTCGTCGTGGGACTCCCTTATTTTTTTCCTTACAATAAATTGGTGAAAGAGGGAATGTTTTACGGAGCGTTTTTTCAAATAAATGTTTTTTTGTTGTCTATTTTTTTTGTCAGTACTGACAGTTTGTGATGTTGGGTATCTGATAGACGCCATGACATCACAAACTGCTGGGCTTGATGTCAGGTGACCTTACAGCTAGTATCAACCCCATTTATTACCCTGTTTGCCACCGTACCAGGGCACGGGATGAACTGGGGTGAAGCACCAGGATTGGCGCATCTAGTGAATGCGCCACTTCTGGGGAGCCTGCGCCCTGCTATTTTTAGGCTGTGGAAGGCCAATAACTATGGACCTTCCCACCCTGAGAATACCAGACTACAGCTGTCTGCTTTACCTTGGCTGGTGATCCAATTTGGGGGGGACCCTGTTACGAGGGGGACCCGGGGAAGCGTGCCAAGATGGGAAATGGACAGCTTCCGCCGGTCAAGGTCCACTGTGCGGTGTAAGGGACCGCAGCTATGGTCAGGAAAGAGTGAGCGGGTTGCTACTAGTGATCGTCTGGAATGTCACAGACGGTCTATGTACACCGGTCCGCCCTAACCCGTGAGGGTTGTTTGGCTCGGGGCTTCTCGATCGGTGTACCTGTTGCACGGGGACGCACAGAGGTGCCTACGCACGTGTGCCAGCGGGAGTCACAGGATATGGCACGAGGGTAGCACAGAGGTGCCCACGCACGTGTGCTTTCAATAACCAGGTGAGTCCGGTGGAGACTCGAGGAGCTCACCTGGGACAGGAACACAGCCTGTTGAAGGAGATACTGCCGGAGCAGCAAGGCAGGAACACGGCCTGCAAACCAGGTGCTGCCTGAGCAGCAAGGGCAAAGCCCACCAAAGACAATAATGCCTGAGCAGTGGCGTGGCAGCACGCTGCCAGACATCCAAACATAGAAGGACCGTCGCGCGCCGCCATGATGGCAGGGGGAGCTTTTAAGGAGGTGTAGCTCCACCCAAGGGCAGGAGCGAGATGGACGTGACCCAATCAGGATTCGTGACGTCTTGGCCCGGCCAGTCAAGATTCAGCACACCACCAGCCTCGTTATCAGGCCGTGTGATATCAGTGAGCGAATCAGAAGACGTCACGTGGGGCACATACTCATCCTCCTGCCTCTGGGTCATAAAGGCGGGATCCTCGGTTTCACAATGTGCAGAGATAAGGGAAGTCTTGCTGCTTCCCCGAGCATCCATCCTTTGCACACTGCGCAACCTCCCAGACCCTCTGTGATGCTGAGGAGGAGGGCTCGTGGCAGACAAGGGATGGGAGACCACTCCATTCCTTGCAAGGGGAGAACCACTAGGTGTCACCCTTCTGCTGCGTCTCCAAGGAGGCAACTCCTGCAGACTGCACAGTCTCCCAGACCTTTGGTGCTGCTGAGCAGGAGGGCTTGCGGCAGACAAGGAATGGGGGACAACCTCATTCCTTGCAACAGGAGAGCCACGAGGTGTAACATTACCCCCCCGTCCAGGGCCCATCCCCCCGCCCGTGCTTGAAGGCCACCACCAAACCTGGGGTGTGGACATGATCCTCCAATTCCCAGGACCTATGCTTTGGGCCACGACCGACCCACTCCACGAGGAAGTACCTCTTGCCCTGTACGATTTTTGTTTTTACTAGCTTCGCTACTTCTGGGTCGTCGGACGAGAAGTCGGCCTGGGACAGCAGGGACCCCGAGGTTTTAGGTCGTATGGGTTTCAGAAGAGATACATGAAACGTATTAGAAATAGCCCAGCACGGAGGGAGCTGGAGTCGATATACTACCGCGGTTACCCGCTCTATTACTGTAAACGGGCCAAGGTACCTAGGAGCAAACTCTGCTGTCTGTACCGGAAGGTTAATATGTTCAGAAGACAGCCACACTAGGTCACCAGGTGTGAAAGATGGCACAGGATGTGAAAGACCCGCAGGCCTCCGCCTGAACGGTTTATTATACGCACAGGACGTACGGACTCCATTATTCTTCTGTACATCCTGGGCTACCGCCGGCCCCCAATAATGCCTGACCCCTAGATCTCTGGTCCTGTCGACCCTGAAGTGGGACCCAACTTTGGAGGCATGATCCCATGACAGCACACCATTCTGGGAGTCAGAGGAAGTGAGGGTCTTACCAGGTGGCACCTGGTCTTGGGGAGTGGAAATGACCCTCCTCACGCTGACCGTAGGTGAAACAAGACACTGACTTTCTTCCGAAGGTTTCAAACATCGGGTAGCTACATGTCCCCCCTGCCCACAGGCAAAGCAAACGGCCGACGGCCGAGAACCTATGGTAGAGGGGACCACTTTGGAGACTTCCATTGGCTCCACAGAGTCATCAACAGAGCTGGCTGGGAGATCGGTCTGGTGGGGAAGGGAAGTCAGAGGCCCTGTAGACCAAGTAGACGTGGGTGCCGAAGAGACCTCGAGCCTCCGCTCCGCGTGGCGGATGTCTATGCGAGAGGCAAGCCGAATCAAGGACTCTAAGGTGGTCGGCACGTCACGCGTGGCCAGCGCGTCTTTGACGAACCCTGCCAGACCCTCCCAGAACACAGGGACCAGGACTTTATCTGGCCAGTCCAGCTCTGCGGCGAGTGTCCTGAATTGTACTGCAAAGTCCCCGACTGAAGTGGACTTTTGCCGAAGGCGTAGGAGCCGCAGCGCGGAGTCGTGGGTGACTTGAGGCCCGAGGAACACCTTTCTCATGGCCTCAAGATAAACTGGAAGGTGATTCACCACCCGATCTCCGCGCTCCCACAACGGCGTGGACCATTTTAGCGCTTTCCCTGTGAGCAGGGACTGGATGAAGGCTACCTTCGCCTTCTCAGTAGCGTAATCAGTCGCGGACAACTCCAAGTAGGTGGTAACCTGGTTTATGAAACCACGGCACTCAGAGCCGTCCCCGCTGAAGCGCTCTGGGAGCGCAAGGCGAGGCGACCTTCCGCACAATTCCACAGCGTGAGTAGCCGCCTGGGTGGCGACTGTTGCTAGAGCAGCCTTATCGGGGGAAGACCGCTCCACTGCTGCCAATCGTGACTCCAACTGCTGCACATAACGCAGCAACTGCTGCTGCTCTTCCGCCATAGCCAGACCTTTGGCGCGACCGTAATGTTACGAGGGGGACCCGGGGAAGCGTGCCAAGATGGGAAATGGACAGCTTCCGCCGGTCAAGGTCCACTGTGCGGTGTAAGGGACCGCTGCTATGGTCAGGAAAGAGTGAGCGGGTTGCTACTAGTGATCGTCTGGAATGTCACAGACGGTCTATGTACACCGGTCCGCCCTAACCCGTGAGGGTTGTATGGCTCGGGGCTTCTCGATCGGTGTACCTGTTGCACGGGGACGCACAGAGGTGCCTACGCACGTGTGCCAGCGGGAGTCACAGGATATGGCACGAGGGTAGCACAGAGGTGCCCACGCACGTGTGCTTTCAATAACCAGGTGAGTCCGGTGGAGACTCGAGGAGCTCACCTGGGACAGGAACACGGCCTGTTGAAGGAGATACTGCCGGAGCAGCAAGGCAGGAACACGGCCTGCAAACCAGGTGCTGCCTGAGCAGCAAGGGCAAAGCCCACCAAAGACAATAATGCCTGAGCAGTGGCGTGGCAGCACACTGCCAGACATCCAAACATAGAAGGACAGTCGCGCGCCGCCATGATGGCAGGGGGAGCTTTTAAGGAGGTGTAGCTCCACCCAAGGGCAGGCGCGAGATGGACGTGACCCAATCAGGATTCGTGACGTCTTGGCCCGGCCAGTCAAGATTCAGCACACCACCAGCCTCGTTATCAGGCCGTGTGATATCAGTGAGCAAATCAGAAGACGTCACGTGGGGCACATACTCATCCTCCTGCCTCTGGGTCATAAAGGCGGGATCCTCGGTTTCACAATGTGCAGAGATAAGGGAAGTCTTGCTGCTTCCCTGAGCATCCATCCTTTGCACACTGCACAACCTCCCGGACCCTCTGTGATGCTGAGGAGGAGGGCTCGTGGCAGACAAGGGATGGGAGACCACTCCATTCCTTGCAAGGGGAGAACCACTAGGTGTCACCCTTCTGCTGCGTCTCCAAGGAGGCAACTCCTGCAGACTGCGCAGTCTCCCAGACCTTTGGTGCTGCTGAGCAGGAGGGCTCGCGGCAGACAAGGAATGGGGGACCACCTCATTCCTTGCAACAGGAGAGCCACGAGGTGTAACAGGACCCTACTTTTTTTGTAATTATTATTATTTATAAAATAATTATAAAAAAGAGCCTGGAGTGACCTTCACATTGGATCACCAACCACGGTAAAGCTGCCAGCTGTGGTTTTTAGGCTACAGCTATCTGCTTTACCCTAGCTGGCTATCAAAAATGGGGGGACCCCACGTCATTTTTTTTTTCACTATTTTTTTAAATAAAAAAAAATTAATGGGCTTCCCTGTATTTTGATTGCCAGCCAAGGTAAAGCCAGGCAGATGGGGGTGGCAACCCGTAGATGTCTGCTTTATCTGCGCTGAGAATCAAAAATACCACGGAGTGCTGTCATTTTTTTAATTATTTATTTTTACAGCACTGTCATGTCAAGCAATCAAATACAGGGAAGCCCATTTTTTTTTTTTAGTTATTTAAATAAATAATTAAAAAAAAAAATATGTGGGCTCCCAGTGGATTTTTTTGTATTGCTAGTTAAGGGTAATCCAAGCAGCTACTGGCTGCTAACCCCCACTGCTTGGTGTTACCTTCACTGGCAATAGAAAATCCAGGGAAGCATTTTTTATTTTTTTTTTGCCAAAAAACTAAAAAAAAATTACGTGGGCTTCACCATATTTTTGTATGCTAGCCATGTACAGCAGGCAGGTATGGCTGCCCCCAACCCCCAGCTGCGTATTTGTACCCGGCTGGGAACTTAAAATATAGGGAAGCCCTTTTTTTTAATTATTTCATGAATTTCATGAAATAATTAAAAAAAAACCCCACATGGGCTTTGCCCCATTTTTGTGTCCAGCCAGGTACAACTAGGCAGCTGGGGTTTGGAATCCGCAGCACAGGTTGGCCTGAGCTTTCTGGGCCCCTCTGCTGCAAATTGCAGTCCGTAGCCGCCCCAGAAAATGGCGCTTTGATAGAAGCGCCATCATCAGGCGCTGTATCCAACTCTTCCAGCAGCCCTGAAGCCGGGTTTCTTGCTGGGTAATAATGGGTTAATACTAGCTTTGTTTTACTAGCTAGTATTAAGCCAGAGATTCTTAATGTCAGGCAAGTTTGACCCGGCCATTAAGAATCTCCAATAAAGGGTTAAAAAAAAACACCACACAGAGAAAAAATACTTTAATAGAAATAAATGCACAGACACACTTAGAGACTCCATGTTTATTACTTACTCTCACCCCTCCATGATCCTGGTCTTCTGTCTTCTTTCTCCTTCAACCCATGCAGCTCTGCTACATGAGACAGCACTGCATGGGAGGAAGACGCTGCTGCTCCCCGTGCAGTCTAATCACTCAGTGAGTGAGCAGAGACTGCGGGCGTTCAGCGGTGATGTCACCGCTGACAGGCGGATTACTATAGCAATGGTGCTCTGATCATGTGATTCCCGGTACTGCAATTCACCGGCTGTGGCAGCCAGTCCTTGCATGTGGGCTGATTCTGTAAAGAGCACCCACACGCAGTGATTATCGGAAGTAAAAGTGGCGGGAGATAGAGTGCAGGACGTTTGACAGGGACCTGTAAGTGTAAGGGCAATGCTTATACGCTACTCACCTCAGTTGCTGTGTGAAGCTGAGAGGAGCAGCGGTGTATTCTGCAGCTCCTGTCACCTCCATGCAGCAGAGCTGGATGCGACGCTGGATGTCCGTGGATTACGCCGGACATGGAGGGCTTTTTGGGGCTTATTAAATTGGTTACGAGGAAATTGGTTTGTGTTTTTTATTTCTAATAAAGGATTTTTTGGGTGTGTGTTTATTTACTGTAATTTACAGATTAATCATGGAAGGTATCTCGGGGAGACGCCTGACATGATTAATCTAGGACTTAATGGCAGCTATGGGCTGCCAATAACTCCTTATTACCCCGATTTGCCAACGCACCAGGGCAAATCGGGAAGAGCTGGGTACAGTCCCAGAACTGTCGCACCTAATGTATGCGGCAATTCTGGGCGGCTGCTGACTGATATTGTTAGGCTGGGGGGCTCCCCATAACGTTGAGCTCCCCATCCTGAGAATACCAGCCTTCAGCCGTCTGGCTTTATCTGGCTGGTATTAAAATTGGGGGGACCGCACGCCGTTTTTTTTTAATTATTTATTTATTTATTTATTTATTTTTACAGTTTTACCGGCGGCAGACTATTGTGAACGATCAGCTGATCGCTCCCAGAAGCCGGCCACCGGGTGATCAGCTGATCGCTCCCTGCAGCAGGCCGCCGGGTGATCAGCTGATCGCTCCCAGCGCCGGGTGATCAGCTGATCTCTCCCAGCGCCGGGTGATCAGCTGATCGCTCCCAGCGCCGGGTGATCAGCTGATTGCTCGGCCGCCGAGAATCTGTGCGGGGGGAGGAGTGCAGAGTGGGTGGAGCCAAGCGGGTCCATGGCGCTGAGGACAGATGAGTGTGTGTGTGCGTGTGTATATATATATATATATATATATACATGCGGAGTGGACTGCGGGAGGGGGCGGAGCCGAGCGGGGAAGTGTCTGGCTCCCTGCACACGTGGCCAGGGTAAATATCGGGTAAAGCACTTTCCTTTGTTAACCGATATTTATCTTGGTTACGGGTCCAGGGATCCAGAGAGAGTATGCGCAGTGAAATCCTAAGGATTCCGCTCCTCAAAAAAACCTCACTGCACAGTATACACACGCCCACCGACTGCTGTGATTGGGTGCAGTGAGACACCTGTCACTCAGCGTGGGGGCGTGTCTCACTGCAACCAATCATAGGCGCCTGTGGGCGGGGAAAGCAGGGAATACGAGATGGCTGTGTGCAGAGCACAGTGCGCCCGCCGGATTAAAAAGGCTCGGTCACGCTGTGCGGGCCGGCCAATCACTGCAATTCCACAACTAACAGGGCTGTGGCATTGCAGTGGTCTGCCAGCCAATCCCTGCATGAGGGCTGGCTCTCAAAAGAGCGCCAACATGCAGGGATGAAGACCACGAGTACAGCACGAGTATCGCGAGATTACTCGGTCCCCGCCGAGTAGTCCGAGTACAGTGATACTCGTGCGAGTACCGAGTAGTGACAAGCATACTCGCTCATCACTACTCAGCACTATTCGTTACTTGTATGAATATTAATATATTCGAGATATCCGTTGCTTGACGAGGATTTTGATATTCGCGTCATGAGTTTTGAGTCTCCTCCCCATATGTTTGGTGCCTGATTTTCAGTTACTAAACATGCGGAGATTGCTTGCCAATCACAGAAATGTCATAGCCATCTTTGCTACTGGCATTACTGTGATTAAAATGTGCAGTAGGAAATAAAATAGATGTGCAGTCATTAAGGCATTAGAATTATACTTACAGTTCCCCGCGGCTGTCACACTGCTTCCTGGTCTGATCATTAACCTATTATCTACCAATGTCCTTTTTTTGGGACGCCTAATCTTTTGCTTAAAATTCATTAAATTAAATTAATTAATCATTAATTCATTTAATTTATACATTAAATTCATTCATTTTGCTTACATTTAATTTTCTTTTTTAATTTTTATTTTTTTATCATTAAAAATCTGTCATTTAATAAAAAAAAATGAAAATTTCTAATTTGGCAAGTAATGGGTTAAAGTTCATGAATATGCACTGCTTGCCCTGCCCACGCTCTGTAACAGTGTCTGTGATTCGTTGCAGGTGAAGTCTTTCAACTCAATGACAGATTACCAGATTAGGCATGTTGCACACATTGAGTATTTGGTTGCAGACATTTCTGCACCAAATCTGCATCTGATGGCTAATAAATGCAGTGATAGCACATTCATTTTGATGTGGTTTTGGTATTTTTTTTGCAAGGAGTTTGGTACAGAAATGTCTGCAACCAAATACTCAATGTGCACACATTGCCTAATCCAGTAATCCGGATTTAAGTTCAGTGACTTCACCTGAGGGGAGGTCACTGAGTTCAATCAGTTCACCTCACATCAGTTCACTTGAGGCCAAAGCTAGGGCATCATGGGAACAACAGCAATGATGGCAGGTGAACTCACTTTTGTCACCACTCTCACAGCTGCAGCTCCATCGTTGTGTCCCTGACGCTGCAATGAGTGGTCACGTTTTCAAATGTGACTGTGCTTTGTGACCTCAGATGTCTCAGAGACAGGATCATCATAGGACGTCGTGTCTCTATACTAGGTGTAAATGAATGTAGCTCCGGCACACCTTAGAGATAAATAATGCAGAAAGTCTTGGGTGGTGCTTAAAAAAATTTTTTATTATTACCCAAGGAATAAAGTCTATCCCAACGTATCGGTCCACATTGGACCTTTTTCAAGGGATCTGTCAGACTAGAGTGTCGGTGTAAATAAATATGCACCAAGGAACAACATGTATAATCGTCAACACCGGCTTACAATGGGGTAGGGGGCTTGAAGATCGGGGTAGAATGACAATCACAGTGGATCACGTAAGAGGACTGGACCATGTGTTTTAATCCTGAAGACAGGGGTGTCACGTGGCTAATCTGTCATATTGTAAATCTGAGCATGTCTGCTGTGGAAAACCTCAGTATCAATCTTCAGTGGGGTCAGGGGAGAAAAAAATCGTATGATCTGGTTGCAGCACCCGGTCTAGACATACTCACCCGGACACAGGCACGGTCCAGTGCTCGTCACATGCCCCCTGTCCTCCTTTGGCGATTTCTCTCATGCTTGCCCTGAAACATAGGCAGCCGGTACTGTCGCCTAGCAACCAGATCATACGATTTTTTTCTCCCCTGACCCCACTGAAGATTGATACTGAGGTATTCCACAGCAGATATGCTCAGATTTACAATATGACAGATTAGCCACGTGACACCCTTGTCTTCAGGATTAAAACACATGGTCCAGTCCTCTTCCCATGATCCACTGTGATTGTCATTCTACCCCGATCTTCAAGCCCCCTACCCCATTGTAAGCCGGTGTTGACGATTATACATGTTGTTCCTTGCTGCATATTTATTTACACCGACACTCTAGTCTGACAGATCCCTTGAAAAAGGTCCAATGTGGACCGATACATTGGGATAGACTTTATTCCTTGGTTAATAATAAAAAAAATTTTTGAGCACCACCCAAGACTTTCTGCATTATTTATCTCTAAGGTGTGCCGGAGCTACATTCATTTATAGTGGATCTTTTTTCTCCAGAGCACCCAACCAGATAGTGAGCCCGGCTTATTTTTTCTATACTAGGTGTGACCTGCAGAGATGTTGTGGAGGTTAATGAATTGGAGAAAGGGGGGGGGGTTAATAAAGGATTTCTGTCTTCTTTATCTGTGCTGGATATCAAAATATGGGCAACCTTGTGTCATTTTTTTTCAATTATTTCTTTTTCCACTCCACTCTAGGGACCAGACAGATAGTGTGAGGGCAACCAATCACAGATTCTGGCACAGAGAGTGGGAAGGGGGACCAGGACTGCAAACATCGCAGACTCACAGACACTGTTACAGAGGGTGGGCAGGGGGAAGCAGTGTATATTCATGAACTTTAATAATCGGACCAGGAAGCAGTGTGACAGCCACAGGGAACTGTAAGTATAATTCTCCTGCTTTACTCCCCATAATACTCTGACAGCATTATTCACAGAAACCAGCTGTGAGTCAGAATGTATCTAGGTATCTTCCTCATGTTGTTCCCATTCAGTTTCAACAATTTTCCATCTATTCCAGCATTTATACAGTCCTCCCAGACCTACTTCTAATGTCCTCCAGAAAATTATTCAGTTTTCCCATTGACTGGCATTAGGTTTGTTATTAACTATGAATATGCAAACAATAGAAATTATTCAGCACAAAGAATCCGAATATTTGACTATTTGCCCATATGTAGTAAAGGTCCGTGTTAAACCCTTAAAAAAGGTTTACATTTTTTATACCTGTCATGTCCCTTGGTTTAATATGGACTGGCACACTGAGACGCCATCTTTTCCAACACAAGACATCTGATTTGTTCAGCCAACATGGGCCTCTAGCAGCCATGGGAGGATCAGAAATTGTGCTGTTAATAAGTTAAATCCCTCTGTCAATCTCTGACAGTGGGATTTAACATGTGCTGCAGGGAGCACATCAGTCCATGCTACCATTGAGCACCTGTGACATTATCGCGTGATGGTAATGGGTTATCATGACAGCCAGGGATCAGCTATGTATGTCTGTCATGATAGGGTAGCATCTGACTGCAACCAATCACAGATGCCAGGATTGCTGGTGGGCGGGGGAAGCAGTACATGTGCATGATGTTAAAGAGCTGCCCCAGAAGTAGAATAAGTGACCCAGAAGCAGTGTACAGCTGTGCCGGAGACTTGGTAAGTCTAGCGCACTTGCTTTATTCTTTATTTTTCCTTTTTTTTTCATTAGCTGAGTTGAGAGATCTGGATCGTTGCCTAAAGTTCCCTCAGAACTCTGAGGCCAGGCCCGTCATTCAGGTACTTTTGGACCCGAGCGGATCCTTTTACAGTCTGGATCCACCGATCACAAAAATTAGACATTCTAATTTTCTGAGATAATGAATTTTTTGGTTTTCATGGCTATAAGCCATAATCATCAACATTGACAGAAATAAACACTTTAACACTAGAAGTCCCAGAGAGGGGTCATTTAACATTTCTACCTTTGGATCCCAGAGATGGGTCGAATGACCTGAAGGATTTTAGCTAACATCCTATAATCACCGTCTTTTGTTCTGTAATTAAGGCCATTACTGTCGCACCACAGGAGGTTGTTGTTTTCCATTGAGTTTAGCCATTTAGTTTTTAGTTAGTTCTATTCAGTTTATCATCAGTCATTTGACCCTCTTTCAGGTCTTTAGGGGGGAGCTCGAAATTTCTGGGACTTCTAGTGTTAAATAAATCACTCTGTGTGTAATGACTCTATAATATATGTGTTTCACTTTTTGTATTGAATTACTGAAATAAATTAACTTTTTGATGATATTCTAATTTATTGAGTTGCACTTGTAAGTGACTTCTGGAAGAAATTGGTATTTCATGATTTTATTTAAGGGTACCAAATACTAATCACAATTTCCAGATTTACATTTTTAAAACGTTTAGAAAACCATGTATCATTTCCTTTACACTCTACAAATGCTTGCTACTTACGGTTGGTATATCACATACAACCACGATAGAATATATTTAAGATTATGGGTTAAATGTGGAAAACTGGAAAAGTTCAAGAGGTGTGAATACTTTTCAAGGCCCTGTATAACTCCTTATTTTTATCCCTTCTGTGGAGTGCTAATTAGTAATACTACTCTAGCATCTAGCAACAGTGCACAATTAGTTGTGCCAAAGTATTCCTAGTAAAACTATAAAGCTAAATGTATCATATTTTTTCTGCAACGGTAACTCATTAAGCATGCCAGAACTTACTTGATTAAAATTGAAAGTTTTGCCAGAAAATGACTTATTGTTTAAATCAGGTTCTTCTGTTACATCCTAAAAAATATTATTTTACATTTTTTGAAAAAAATGCACATTTTTTCACATTTTTATTCAAAGCTAATGTAGTAATATTTCAATTGTTATGGTAGCCACTGGGGCTATTTTGAACTCTTAACACCTATCCTTTCAGAAAATGTTTTAGCAATTTCGTTATTATCAAAGACAGTATTAATATGACAATCTCTTTAAACACAGCTAATAACACAGAATCCAATATTTACAATTGGCGATGTCACTGTCCCCCAACCCCTCCTTCACAATACCCTTTGCACATGTATATTAGATGCTTCAATACAAGGGTAAGAGTCTTCTCATTGTGAATAATGTACATGTGAATTTCCTAAAAAAAAAAAACAGTGTGAAAATGGCACTATATCTAATGTTGATATTTAACACTAGTGATGGGCGATCCCGATCTGTAAAGATCGGGGATCGTACCGATCACATAGTGATCGTGTGCACAATCCCGATCACAAGCTTTTCTGGGATGCTTGTGTTACAGATTGGGTCCAGATCGGGTCCAGGGACTGTAAAAAAAAATAAAAAAATACATTATTAAAAAACATTGTCATTATACTTACAGGTACCGCGACGCGTCCTGCAGACTCTGTCTCCCCGCCGCTCCTGCTTCCAAGTCCGATCATTGTTGTGCCCTCCCGGTAACCAGCACTGACTTACAGGACCTTTAATGACGTGATATAGCATGTGACCAGTCTGGTGTGAATGTTGACTGGCTTACAGACTGGTCACATGACTATGACATCATTGAAGGTCCTGGTAACTGGCCTTTCATTGTCACTGTGCGAGTATCACATCACATCACAGCGCACAATCTCCCCACAGGAGCGGTCGGCTGCATGTATTTCCATGCAGCTGAGTGCTCCTGTCCTGAGATTGTCAGACCATGCGGCATGATGCAATGCGAAATGCAAGAGCAATCACACCCTCACTGTCAGCTCTGCTACATCGCTATGTACAGTGGGATGTAGCAGAGCTGACAATGCTCTCTGCTTCTCACTGTGTATAGACTGTGTCTGTACAGAGTGATGAAGCAGAGTTGACATTGCTGTCCCTGTGGATTACGTCGGATTAAGGATTGTTTTTATAATAAAGATGGAGTCTCTAAATGTTTATTTTGTTTTATTTCTAATAAAATAAAAATTAAGAGACCACTGCAACATTTTCAGTTTTTCTGATTTTTCTCATTATAGGTACTATATTTTTTTGCTTTATAAGACACACCTGATTATAAGATGCACCTACGTTTTAGAGGAGGAAAATAAAAAAAAAACTGAACCAAATAGTGTGCTAAAACATTTTAATAAAATTAAAAAACATTATTTTAACAATACAGACTCAACAGAAGTCAACAGCAGCATTGTTGTAAGTAACATGAACCATGTTTGTGAACAACATAAGAGGGGAAGTTTTAATCCTCAGATACGGCACCCTTCTAGTCATCAGGGAACCCCAGGAATTCTTCTTCACTGCTGTCAGCATCTAGGAAGTTCAATTGCTCACAGTCAGAAGTGTCACTTTCTTCATTGTCCTCATATAGGATATCATCTTTGGTGCCATCTAAGGCATTGCTAATCCCACATTTTTTAAATGTCCTATTAATTGTTTCATCCTTCATGGACTGCCATGAAGTTTTCACCCACTCACACACGAGTAATAGTTGGTCTCTTCATTTGTCTAGAAGGTGTCAGATCGTGATTACCAGCAGCCATCCATTTGTTCCATTCTTCTCACATGAACATTTTAAATGGTTTATTGATTGACACGTCAAGGGGTTGCAGCTGGCTGGTAAGCCCCCCCTGGAATCACAGCGAGATGGGTCTTCACTTCTTTAAAGTGTTTTCACTAATGTGAGCTCTAAACTGGTCCAGCACTAACAGGGCAGATTTTTTTAGAAGCCCTCCAGGACGTTTTGACCACACTTTGTCAATCCACACTTTCATTCCGTTTTCATCCATCCATCATTTTTCGTGAACATGCACAACAACGCCTCATGGTATTGCGCCTTTTGCCATGTTCTTTCTTTTGAAAATTAGCATTGGCGGCAGTTTTGCGCCATCTGCACAGCAGGACAGCACGAAGGTGTAATGGTTTTTTTCATGTCCTAAGGACTTTACTGTTACAGTTTTTGCACCCTTTTCATTAACAGTCCTGATAGATGGCACATCAAAGGTTAGAGGCACTTAATCCGTATTCCCAATCTGGCCTATTTCAAAACCATTTTTCTTTCTGCTGTCAAGTACAAACTTGGGGAAAGACAGGATCTTGGACTCATATTATCGGGGTATTTTTTGCGCAATTCTAGTTTTTGTGCTCATTGCAAGACCACATCTCATAAATCTGAAGCACCATGATGGAGATCCTGTAAAGTCAGTAATGCCTTTCTCCGCAGCAATGCGCTTTGCTTCATATGTGATCACATTAGTGGACACGGATAGGCCATTATTTCTGTGGTGTGTTATCCATTCTTTCATGTCCACATCTAACTCTGGCCACTTAGCACCACGTCAACGAAGACCACATTTGCTTTTTCCAGCTCATCCTCCTGTTACCTCTACTCCCTTTTCATTTTTTCAGTTGGAGGCGGTCCGAAATGTCTTTCTACTGCTCTATTCCCATGTTCTTTAGCATACTTTATTATCTCCAGTTTAAAGTGAATTTTATACGTTAGCCTTTTTTGCTTTGACATCCTTGAGCAAGGCACAATATGTAGCAGCAGCCTACAGGACGGTATTTTTCTGCAACAAAATACGGTATTGAATCAACTGTCAGCACTGTGTCCTTCATAGTTATGGGGGCATTGCAAGTGAGAACATGAATGAATTGCATACAGTAGCTGTAGAAAAAGACATGGACCGCGTTTCCAAAAATCATTAGTTGATCTAGTGCAGCTAGGAAAAAATTACTGCTACCGGTATATAACTGAACATGAGGTTCAGTTTACCATTCTTATCAGACTGTATGAAGCCTACTACCACGTCATGACAAACCTATCAGTGAGCAAAAATAGGCAGAACCCCTCTTGCAGTCTCCAGCCTTGCAGCATGGGTGCTGATTGATGCACAGTGCTGCACCTTAAAGGCTATTAGAGTAAGTTAAAAACTCATCCAGAGGTGACATGGCAGTGGCTTTATACAGCCTGATCACAATGTTACACCAAAAACCTCATATTCAGTTTTATAAATTTTTGCCTAGTGGCACTAGATCAGCTGATGATTTTGCGTGTCCATGTCTTTTTCTACAGCTACAATGAATGAATAACATTGTTATGAGGGATCTGCGGATGATGCTCTGTTATGGAGATCTGTGGATGAAGCACTGTTACAGGGGATCTGTGGATGACCCACTTTTACAGGGGGATCTGTGGATGACGAACTGTTACAAGGGGATCTGTGGATGACGCTCTGTTATGGGAATCTGTGGATGACGCACTGTTACGGGGGATCTGTGAATGACACTCTGTTACGGGGAGGATCTGTGGATGACGCTTTGTTACAGGGACCTGTGGATGACGCACTGCTATGGGGGATCTGTGGATGACGCACTGTTATAGGGGATCTGTGGATGCCGTTTTGTTATGGGAATCTGTAGATGACGCATTGTTCTGGGGGATCTGTGAATGACACTATGTTATGGGGATCTGTGGATGACATTGTTATGGGAGGATTTGTGGATGACGCTCTGTTATGGGGAGGATCTGCAGATGACGCTCTGTTACGGGGACCTGTGGATGACGCTCTGTTATGGGGGACCTGTGGATGATATTCTGTTATGAGAATCTGTGGAAAACGCATTGTTCTGGAGAATCTGGGAATGACACTCTGTTATGGGGATCAGTGGATGACGCTGTTATGGGGGGATTTGGGGATGATGCTTTGTTACAGGGGGGACCTGTAGATGATGCTCTGTTATTGGGGACCTGTGGATGACATACTGCTATGGGGGACCTGTGGATGACACACTGTTATGAGGGATCTGTGGATGATGCACTGCTGTGGGGGATCTGTGGATAATGCTCTGTTATGGGGGACCTGTGGATGACACACTGCTATGGGGAGGATCTGTGGATGACACTTTGTTACAGGGACCTGTGGATGACGCACTGCTATGGGGGATCTGTGGATGACGCACTGTTATAGGGGATCTGTGGATGCCGTTTTGTTATGGGAATCTGTAGATGACGCATTGTTCTGGGGGATCTGTGAATGACACTATGTTATGGGGATCTGTGGATGACATTGTTATGGGAGGATTTGTGGATGACGCTCTGTTACAGGGGGGATCTGTGGGTGACGCTCTGTTACGGGGAGGATCTGCAGATGACGCTCTGTTACGGGGACCTGTGGATGACGCTCTGTTATGGGGGACCTGTGGATGATATTCTGTTATGAGAATCTGTGGAAAACGCATTGTTCTGGGGGATCAGGGAATGACACTCTGTTATGGGGATCAGTGGATGACGCTGTTATGGGGGGATTTGGGGATGATGCTTTGTTACAGGGGGGACCTGTAGATGATGCTCTGTTATGGGGGACCTGTGGATGACACACTGCTATGGGGGACCTGTGGATGACACACTGTTATGAGGGATCTGTGGATGATGCACTGCTGTGGGGGATCTGTGGATAATGCTCTGTTATGGGGGACCTGTGGATGACACACTGCTATGGGGGACCTGTGGATGAAGCACTCTTATGGGGGATCTGTGGATGACACACTGCTATGGGGGATCTGTGGATGACACACTGCTATGGGGGATCTGTGGATGACACACTCCTATGGGGGATCTGTGGATGACACACTGTTATCGGGATCTGAGACTACCACCCCCCTCATCCTTAGGAATACACACATGTATTGTATACCATACATAGGTGTATTCTGAAAGATTAGGGGGGTGGTAGTCACATTTACAACACTTGGGCGACTACATTACAGTCCCTCCCTGGAGTGTTTACACTAAATATGACTACACCCCCATCGTCCTTCAGAATACACCCATTGATATAGTATATTCTGAAGGCTGATGATGGGGGTTATGTTCTCTTTCAATGTATTTTCTCACCTATTAAGGACCCTTCATTTAACTGACAAAATTTTGTCAGGGTCAGATCACTGATTGGTGGAGGCAGCTCTGCATCAGTTTTTCCACCAATCAGCATCCAGCCTTGGAGAGGAGGATGAGAAACACTCTTCTCTCTCTCCTCATTCTTATAATATTCTCCGCCTACTGCGGAGATCTAAAATGGAGCCCTCCTCACATGAGCGCATGCGCAGATTGAGATCTTCGAGAGCTACAATCTCTATATGCATCTGCGCTGCCTCTGAGGCAATGGACTTCAGGAAAATGGCTACGGAAGGTGGCGCATATGCAGATTGAGATCTTGCTTCTCTGAGATCTCCATCTGCGCCTCCATCACCTCTGCAGCCATTTTCCAGAAGTCGCGTTGCAGGCAGCACAGGCGCAGATAGAGATTTCGGCTATGGTGCCCTCCTCTGGAGCCATTTGCCGGAAGATCAATGGCAGCCGCCTCCGCAGCCGTTTGCCGGGGGATCCATGCCATTTGCCGGGGGAGCCACCGGGACACCCAAGCCCGACCCACAGCAATGTCAGCCTCGTTCCACTGGTGCTTCCGCTGCAGGAAGTTGGCGACAGCGGCAGCATCAGCCTACTGTGACTCGCTCCACTGCCACAAAATCAGTAAAGGGCAGAGAGCTCTACTCTGACTCAGATGCCAGCAAGGTGGAGATTGGGTACTGGTATGGGCTGGTATCATCAAAGATGAACTTGTGGGACCTTTTCAGGTTGAGGATGGAGTGAAGCTCAACTCCCAGACCTACTGCCAGGTTCTGGAAGACAACTTCTTCAAGCGGTGGTACAGGAAGTCGGTATCGTTCAAGAAAAACATGATTTTCATGCAGGATAAAACTCCATCACATGCATCCAACCACTCCACACCGTGGCTGGCTAGTAAAGGTCTAAAAGATAAAAAAATAATGACATGGCCCCCTTGTTCACCTGATCTGAACCCCATAGAGAACCTGTGGTCCCTCATAAAATGTGAGATTTACATGGAGGGAAAACAGTACACCTCTCGGAACAGTGTCTGGGAGGCTGTGGTGGCTGCTGCACGCAATGTTGATCGTAAACAGATCAAGCAACTGACAAGAGTCTATGGATGGTAGGCTGTTGAGTGTCATCATAAAGAAAGGGGGCTATATTGGTCACTAATTTTTTGGGGTTTTGTTTCTGCATGTCAGAAATGTTTATTTCTAAAGTTTGTGCAGTTATATTGGTTTACCTGGTGAAAATAAATAAGTGAGATGGGAATTTATTTGTTTTTTTAAGTTGCCTAATAATTCTGCACAGTAATATTTACCTGCACAAACAGATATCCTCCTAAGATAGCCAAATCTAAATAAACCCCACTCCAACTTCCAAAAATATTACGCTTTTGAGTTTATTGAGAACATAGTTCTTGATCAATAATTAAAAAAACCCCTCTAAAATACAACATGCCTAATAATTTTGAACATGGTGTGTGTATATATATATATATATATATATATATATATAAAGATATATATTCCATCCGGAAGAAAGAAAGGCAGAAACCTAGGTTGCTGCCTTTCTTTCTTCCGGATGGATTCTACAGATGGATGCATCTTATAAGGATTGTGCACCCGTACAGACTTAAGCCCGCTACACACGCTTCAATATATCTCACAATCCGTCGTTGGGGTCAAGTTGTAAGTGACGTACATCCGGCATCGTTTGTGAGGTATCTGCGTGTGACATCTACGTGCGATCAGGATTGAACGCAAAACCGTTGATCGCAAACACATCGTATCTTTGTCTAGAATTGAGCGTTTTGTTGCACGAACCTAGTCAATTGTAACGTGTGACATCCCTCTTACGATTTTGGTGTCTGATGCTATGTGCGCAGGTGTGCGCTCTGCACCGCAGCTTAAAAAAGGTCCGCTTCAGAGCGCAGCTGAAAAGCTGCGATCTGAAGCGCCTCACAATGTCTGTCATTCAGTAATCTCTGTCAGTCGGTCACTATCTCTGTCCCTCACTCTCTGTCCATGTCAGTCTATCCTCCTCTCTCATATACTCACCGATCCCCGATCCCCGGCGCTGCACGGCATTCACACTGCTCTGGCGGCTTTTACTGTTTTGAAAAAGCCGGCCGCCCATTAAACAATCTCGTATTCCCTGCTTTCCCCGCCCACCGGCGCCTATGATTGGTTACAGTGAGACACGCCCCCACGCTGAGTGACAGGTGTCTCACTGCACCCAATCACAGCAGCCGGTGGGCGTGTCTATACTGTGTAGTGAAATAAATAATTAAATAATTTAAAAAAACGGCGTGCGGTCCCCCCCAATTTTAAAACCAGTCAGATAAAGCCATACGGCTGAAGGCTGGTATTCTCAGGATGGGGAGCTCCACATTATGGGGAGCCCCCCAGCCTAACAATAGCAGCCAACAGCCGCCCAGAATTGCCGCATACATTAGATGCGACAGTTCTGGGACTTTACCCGGCTCTTCCCGATTTGCCCTGGTGCGTTGGCAAATCGGGGTAATAAGGAGTTATTGGCAGCCGAAAGCTGCCAATAAGTCCTAGATTAATCATGTCAGGCGTCTATGAGACACCTTCCATGATTAATCTGTAAATTACAGTAAATAAACACACACACCCGAAAAAATCCTTTATTAGAAATAAAAAACACTAACATATACCCTGGTTAACCACTTTAATCAGCCCAAAAAAGCCCTCCATGTCCGGCGGAATCCAGGATGCTCCAGCGCCGCATCTAGCGCTGCTGCATGGAGGTGACCGGAGCTGCAGAATACACCGCCACTGCTCCGGTCAGCTTCACACAGCAACTGAAGACAGCCGCGTGATCAGCTGAGCTGTCACTGAGGTTACCCGCTGTCACTGGATCCAGCGGTGGCCGTGGGTAACCTCAGTGACAGCTCAGCTGATCGCGCTACTCACGTCAGTTTCTGCATGGAGGTGAGAGGAGCGGCGGTGCTGAAATAAAAAAGAAACTTCTTTATTAATCCTGCACCAGTGGTTTTTTAGCGCGGCTAAAACCCGTTTTCCCTTCTTTCTATATATATATTTGCCATTCACGGGGCCGCTGCTTTAAACCACGCTGACACTCACATGCGATCTAAGGAGTTGTGACTGGCACAACCATATCAGGTGAGTGTATTTTTTCCTTTTTCATCATTCAAAGTTATATCGGGTAAGACCCTATTTGCGCCTTTTGTCTCCCCACCTCTAGCACCTATAGGCTTGCCAGAATAAAAGGCCATTCTAAAATGTGCAGTATTATCACACAGCACAATGACACTGATATCACAAATTTTGAGGGAGCCTGCAATTCACATGGTGACTGCAGGAATGTCCACCAGAGCTGCAGTCCATGAAGTGAATATTCACTTCTCTGCATAAGCTATTTTCACAGGGTTTTTAGAAACTTTAGCAATATATTTAACTCGCATCACAACCGCCGACCACGTGTAACCACACCAGCTCACTCAACATCCAGCCTCTTCACTTGCAAGAACATCTGAGACCAGTCACCTAGACAGCTGCTGCAACAATCGGTTTGTATAACAAAGAAATTCTGCACAAAAAGTCAGAAACCATCTCGGGGAACCTCATCTGCCTGCTTTTCATTTTCATTGCGGTCACTACCTCACTGCAGTTTTTCTTTGTAAGAGACTTGAGTGTGAAAATGCTCACATTCGATGACATCTGACATGTTGGAGTGCTGTTCTCTTCATGGATGAATCACAGTTTTCTTTGTACAGAACAGATGGCAGACTGTGTGTATGGCATCATGTGGGTGAGTGGTTTGCTGATGTCAACATTGTGAATCGAGTGGTGTCGATGGTGTCGGTTTGGCTATAGTAAGGGTATGCATATGTTATGGACAATGAACCCAGGTGGATTTTATTGATGCCATTTTGAATGCGCAAAGATACTGTGACGAAGTCCTGAGGCCCATTGTTGAGCCTCATCCATGACCATCACCTCATGTTGCAGCATGATAAGGCATGGCCCAAAGTTGTAAGGATCTGAAATCTGAAAACATCCCAGTTCTTGCATGTCAGAATAATCACTGGACATGGCACCCATTGAGCAGTTTTGGGATGCTTTGGATTGACGTATATGACAGCATGTTGAAGTTTCTGCTAATATCCAGCAACTTTGCAAAGCCATTAAATTGGAGTGGATGAACATTCAACAGGCCACAATACAGTCAATAACCTGATCAACTCTTTGTGAAAGAGATGTGTTGAACTGTGTGAGGCAAATAATGGTCACTCCAGATACTGGCTGGTTTATTGACCTCCACATACCTCCTCAATACTGTAAAAATGCACATTTTAAAGTGGCCTTTTATTGTGACCACTCTAAGGGTGGCTTTGCACGTTGCAACATCGCACGTGCGATGTCGGTGGGGTCAAATCGAAAGTGACGCACTTCCGGCGTCACTTTCGGCATCGTTGTGTGTAAATTCTAGATGATACGATTAACAAGCGCAAAAGCATCGTTATCGTATCAACGTTGCAGGCTCCGACTTTTCCATAATTATGCTGCCGCGACAGGTACGATACTGTTCATCGTTCCTGCGGCAGCACACATCGCTGTGTATGAAGCCGCAGGAGTGAGGAACTTCACCTTACCTGCCGCCTGTGCCTCTACGGAAGGAAGGAGGTGGGCGGGATGTTTACATCCTGCTCATCTCCGCCCCTCCGCCACTATTGGCCGCCTGCCGTGTGACGTCGCTATGACGCCGCACGACCTGCCCCCTTAGGAAGGAGGCGGGTCGCCGGCCAGAGTGACGGTCGCAGGGCAGGTGAGTGCATGTGAAGCTGGTGTAGCGATAATTTTCGCTACACCAGCTATCACAAGATATCGTACCTGCGACGGGGGCGGGGACTATCACGTGTGACATCGCAGCATCGGCTTGCGATGTCGCAACGTGCAAAGCCCGCCTAAGGCACACCTGTGTAATAGTCATGCTGTCAAATCAGCATCTTGATATGGCACACCTGTGAGGTGGATGGATTATCTCGGCCAAGAAGAAGTACTCACTAACACAGATTTAGACAAATTTGTGAAAAATATTTAAGAGAAAAAGGCCTTTTGTGTACATAAAAAAGTCATAGATCTTTGAGTTCAGCTGATGAAAAATGGAAGCAATAAACAAAGTGTTGCATTTATATTTCTTTGAGTGTATTAACCTATTCAGACTATTGTTTGTCTACTTTCATGACTGGTTGTTTAAGCCTTATCTCATAGCATGTCTCAGTGAGGAAAAAGGTTAAATTCAATGACAAATATGAGCATGATTCTTTTTATTAAGGGCTGTTTCTCTGACAGTACCTGCATAGCACAACTCTAACCTTGAACATATTGTTCTGTGCAAAATGGCAAAATAAAATACAACTAAGTAGACAGACATATCAATGTTTCTGAGCAATTATGTAATTGTTTCAATGTAAATGTGATATATTACTGATCATTTATCTTAATATCTGTTCTTTTTTTAGAGGGAGGTTCAGGCTCTGGTGATGGAGGTAAGAGACCATGCTTTTAAATTATATATTATGGCAGATTCACACTTCTTATAGATTTAGAATATTTGTATGTTTATTTATATAAAATGAATACCTTATACACAAGAATCAATTGTGTCTATGTTGTGTGTGGATCCATATTTGTATTATGTTTATTATGTTTCCCCATTATATGACTTGTAGCCTGCATTTTTGCCAGTTTTCTCTCTGCATTAAAAGCCTCAGTATTTTCTCTGTGTGCGCTGCCCTTTTCTTCTGACAGCTTCTCCCTCCTCCCCTCCACTAGGCCATTATTTGTAATGTAAACAGATATGTTGACAGTTTTAAAGAGGTTGTTGGAATTGTCATATTAAAGCACCAGTTCATCACTTCTTTTTTTTACTGCACCGCTGGAGTGGTTCTTTAAATATAAGTCCCCTGCCCCTGTCTTATACTCACCTGCCGCCATTTTCTTCTGTTATCACCACAGCTCCAGTCGGTCTCCTGCAATTTGTGACCTGCTGCCAACTCTAGTGTTTCATGGAGTGCACTGGAGGACACAAGTCAATGCAGCTCTATGACAGCCTTGTTCTAGCCTTGTCCTGGCCCGGCTCTGGCTCTAATAGAGTTGCATTAAGACCTTGTGACGCAACTTTTGACTTCCAGCCAGTGAGAAGTTAATGTCACAAGATGGCACCGCAGGACCAGAGCGGCATCAGTAAAAGACCAAGCCACTGGAAAGTGACTATAAGACCGGTGGTAGGAGGCATAGATTTAAAGAGATACTTTGGTGCTATAATGACCTATCTTGTTGGAAAGAGGTTATCAATATTATATTGGTTACATTAGTTGGGTCCTACATCCAGAACCTACACCAATCAGTTGAAATACTCTCTGGCAGCAGCTGGACAGAGACGATGTACAGGGCAGAACACAGCAGCCTCATACATAGTGGCCACAGATGAGTACTGCACTTTTTTTCCCCACGTAAGTGATTGGGATGTTAGACTCGTCAGCACCCACTCGGCAATGTAGAGGGAAGCTGTGTTCTCACCATGCATCATTTAGTTCCAAACACCTTAAGCAGATTTCAGCTGTTCTGTGGGAACACCAAATATCAGACCACAATTGATTCATATTTATGCCCTATCTCATTAATGGAATATTCCATTTGAGAGAGAATGATTAATACAGGAGACTGATAGATGGAGAAAGATTTATGTTTCTCTGATAGGATATATTACAACATTTCTGATATTCACTTATATTGATTCATGAAAGAAATATGTAATTTGTATTTAAGGCTTTCCTAGAGTTTAGAATTTAGTATGTAATACAGAATGCAAAATCTTGTTTCTGATATAATGTAGCTGAATAGTTATTAACTAAAATGTGATATTATCAACGTTTTGTAAACTTGGCCCAATGCATCTTATATTGGCTGTTACACCTTAAAGATTCAGACACAGCATAGTAAATATCTTTTGACAATCATTGTAAGCTTAGTTCTATTGTGTCCTTCACAAACCCTAATGACCCAGGGAAAGTCTCTCTCCTATACCAGACTGTGCTGTTGAAGACCAGAGATTCCTATTGTAGAAGTGGGTCAGCAGCAGTTATAGATGTCAGGATCATGTAAGCAAAATGAGCTTTAAGTGGTTAGATACCGATAGCCATTCTCACTCCTTGTCTGCAGTGCTCAGTATTATTTTTAGTATGTAGTCCTGCACAGGAAGAACAGAATTAAGTGATTTGTAGGCTTCTCCTTCTTAATTTGCAATGCAGTAAGAATCGTGTAAATCAACCCTTCTGGGATTTTAATTATGTATGCAATTCTTGTGATTGCTTACATAAACTTGTGAAGAACTCTTACGTAAACTGTTTTTAAAGGCATCTTTTTGTGGCTTTGGAAAGTGGTAGCAATATTTTATGTACACTATTCTGAAACAAGGGGAAGAGTGTTACTGAGATTAATCTCGTGACCTCTACTTAGTTCTATATTTTATCTGGAGTTCTAATGAAATAGTATTCATACATGGATGCAATGAACACAGCGGGCGCAACAATATTTGCACCCTTTTAAGATTGACATTTGTCAATGGAGTATGATCGGAGGCCATGTCTCAATTCATTAATGGCTCTTATTTAAACGGCTTTAGCCTCCTATTCATCCTTTGTAGGAAGGCAAGAAGTCTTACCACAGCAATCAAAATTATGACTTTAGCAGCTACTAGTATCAAAAGTGAAAAAAAGCGACCAAATACCTTCACCCAATTTCATAAATTTTAAAGCAGACACATTCAATCTGACCTGACCATTGTAGGAATCTCTGACATATAATTCTAAACAGAAGGAGATATAAATCAATGGTACATGACTTAAGGCCTCTTTACACACTGAAACTTTCTAGCAATCCCACCAGCGATCCCGACCTGGCCGGGATCCCTGGAAAGTCTCTAAACAGTCGCTGGTGAGCTGTCAAACAGGCAGATCTGGCCAATGATGCAGCAGCGATATGGACCTGCAGAACGACCTCGCTGGTTGTTGGGGACGTGTCACACAGCAGCTATTTGACGACTCACACCTATGTTAGGGGTGTGGTGTTTGGCGCTGAAGCCACCTAGGTTTCCTTTTTACACGCCCCCCTCAGCTCCAATTGGTGATCGCTAGTGCATTCTCATTGGCGTCCCCGAGCTTGGAAAGATTGGCAAAAGTCACGCTTGTATATCCTTTGTTCCTGAGCTTCTGTTGCTTAGCGGATCTTTGTAAAGTTCTCTGTGCGGCAACTCCACACTGGTTTATCTGTACAGCATCGATACAGCTTCAATCAAATGATGCTTACCGTATAGGCTTTATAGTATTGCAGACTGCAGAACTCTCTAATGATCCACAAAACAGCACGCTTAGGAACAAGGTAGCTTTGAAACAAAGGACGGAAGCGCTAAAGTTATTTTCTTTTCAGTGAAAGCCGCCCAATCAGAATGCAACGGGGACCACCAATCAGAGGTAAGGAAAAGGGAAAGGGAGCCCTATAGCATGCCTACGGGTTGGGTTCTAAGTCGCTAACGATTTCGTTGTAACGGTGTCAAACACACTGATGCATGCTGCGCAGCGGGAAACAAAGGACCAAAAAATTGTTTTGAAAGATTTGTAGCGATCAGCGACCTCACAGCGGGGGCCTGGTCATTCATGCGTGTCACACACTGCAATGTTGCTAGGGAGGTCGCTATTACGTCACAAAAACGGTGACATTACAGTGATATCGCTAGCGATGTTGCAGTGTGTAAAGGGGCCTTTAGAATATTTCTTCTGAAGGATGTGGTCAAAAGACAATGGATTAGGTCACACACCTTACCAAGTCCATTGCACCTGGCCCTTTTATTGTCTCAAAGCTGCAGAAATCACTTATTTAAAATGCCAATCAGCTGGTATTATTTTCCTCAACATTGGAGAAAACTTGAAAGAAGGAAAAGATCGGAGAGTTTTTCCCTCCTTAAAGTCTCAATATGGCTCCATGAGCAGGCACAACAGAGCAGAAGACTTCCCAGCAGGACTCTCACAGTTCTTTATCATCCATCGCTGCATAGACCAAGGAGCTCAGAGTCTCCTGCACCACAGATCACCTTTGGAATATTCCCTACAAATTCTTCATGTCCTTTGAGTATATTTAGGACTCACTCCACACTTCTACCATTGAACTGGCTTCTAAGCCCACAATCTATCTGTAAGAAAACTACAGCTATTCCCTCAGACTACATATTAGCCAGTCTGTAAAGGCACTTTAAAAATGCTGCTTTCAGAACTAAGATCTCCATTGCAAAAAGACATCTAAACTGCTTTCATGAATTTATCGCTGTGGGAGAATGTACCTCCCATGTGGAAAATACAATTATAGAATGTTTGATGCATCATAATGAGTTATTGCACCGTAACAACTTGCTGGAGGAAAAAGTTGTGACACTGCGATTAATAGACGAAAATATAAGACTGCTCAAGAATGTGAGGATCTGCAGTACTACAGAATCTGTTAAAACCAAGCATTAAGCCGGCATTCTCATGCATACATACTTGTGGAAATCCTGCTTGAGTCATCTCAATGTGACCCGTTAATCAATAGTGCTGACCCCATCTGCACCATTTTCCAGACATGAGAAAAAGAGAAGTCCAGCGCAGTCCATATGTTAAAACATCCTTGTTTATTGAAGGTTATAATAAAAAATTCCAGCAAATAGCAGCTGATATCATGGTAATCCAGTTACAACCACGCCATTTCGACGCTTAGGTCTTAATCATGTTCCACCATGTTCCATGCGCTGGACCTGTCTAACAGCAAGCAGCTGATCGGTGAGCTGGACATTTTCTATACACATTTTCCAGACATGTTCTGTGGAGTTACCTTGCTCACAGACTTCTACACGGCTACTTTCAAAGGAGGCTGGGAAATTGCAGCAGCTACGATATTACCATGAGTCAACAATATCTATAGTATAAGATTAGATTACAGAAATCCATACAAACAAGGAAATGGGGTGGGTCATGCAAAATCACCACACCACTTCAGAGCTACTCTTAGAGCACATCACAACCAGGAGAACAGAGTAAATTTGCTTCAAAAAATATCAAAATAATTTATTGACAAATTATTAAACATACAGTGTCAGATTAGATAAAACAGGCACAAGAGGAAAAGATGATATAAAAGGCAATAACACCTGGGGGCTGCACGACCATCACTAAGGGGAAATCAAATCTCCATCCACCAGGCCATATGTATCCAACAAAGCAAACAAAGGGCCCCAGTGGGCTCATTTATCAAAGGCACAGCCAAAATTTGTTTGATGGATACCCAAGCCCAAACGGAGGATAAACAACAGGCAAGCAGTGGTCATACTAAAGGAACACCTGCATCGGGCGGCCCCTATTATATATAAATATAATAATAGGGGCCGCCTTTTATATCATCTTTTCCTCTTGTGCCTGTTTTATCTAATCTGACACTGTATGTTTAATAATTTGTCAATAAATTATTTTGATATTTTTTGAAGCAAATTTACTCTGTTCTCCTGGTTGTGATCTATAGTATAAGTAGACTTATCCAATCAAGTTAATGGTCCCTAAAGATATATAGAATTTTGTTATGGGTTCCCCTGCTAATCTGATGTGTTTCATCAATAAATTGAATCTCCACATGGCATCATCTATGCTATTCTCACCCCACAGAAAATCATGTACCTGAGTGGAAGAAAAAGTGACAACCAAGTGCTCTTGTTAAACATTTTTTCTCTTGTGAGAAATGGCTGTCTTTCTTAACTAATTTTGTACTACAACTTATTCATTATGGTTCACACTACATCAGACCATATTTAAAATCCCTTCACAACCAAGGACATATATATACACCCTTGGCCATGCCTGTCCCTTTAATTCAGGCTGGCATGGTGAGCCCACTTTATTCCCCATACATTTCTGCTGATCTGATCACTAGACATTTCCAGCGAACATGTGCGTGTGGATCTCCTATCCACCTGCTCCGGTGAGATAGCGCTGTTCCCACCACCATCGGCAGCCTCATGACACGATCATGGGTCTCCAATTGGTTGCCATGACAGCATTGGTTCAGATGATGACCCTTATTGCTGTCATGTTGTTCTTCCTGTGAATGCCGGCAGATCGCTGTCATTCTCAGGAGATCAGCATTTCTGCTGATCATAGCGGTAATGAAGCATTGCTCTGAACAGTAGAACTGATTGGATAGTACAGGTATAAAGTCCTCTAAAGCCTGCTTTACACGGTACGACCGATTGTGCGATTTCACAATCGATCGTACCCGCCCCCGTCCTTTTTGCGTCACGGGCAAATCGCTGCCCGTGTCGCACAAAGGTAGTAACCCCCGTCACACATACTTAACTCTCGTGCGACCTCGCTGTGGGCGGCGAACGTCCACTTCCTGGAGTGGGAGGGACGTTCGGCGTCACAGCGACGTCACACGGCCGCCGGCCAATAGAAGCGGAGGGGCGGAGATGAGCAGGATGTAAACATCCCGCCCACCTCCTTCCTTCCACATAGAGACGGCGGCGGCCGCGGGAGGCAGGTGAGCTGATCATCGTTCCCGTGGTGTCACACGGAGCGACGTGTGCTACCACGGAAACGATGGTCAACTAAAGTAACCGATATTATGGAACCTAACGAGCAGTACCCGACTCACGATTTGTGATACTGCGTCGCTAGGAGGTGTCACACAGGCCGGCATCGCCAGCGATGCCGGATGTGCGTCACAAAAACCGTGACCCCGACGATCTATCGCACGATAGATTGCCTGGTGTAAAGCAGCCTTTAGGGGACTAATAATATCAAGACAAAAATGTAATAAAAAGTTTTTCAAAAAAAATGAAAAATAAAACAAATCACATATTTGTTATTGACGCATTTAGAAATGCCCAATCTATCAAATTATAAAATCAATTAATCTAATCAGTAAAGGGCGTAGCGAGAGAAAAAAATGCCATAATTGCTTTTAGTTGGTCGCCGAAACATTGCATTAGAATGCAATAACAGGTAAAAGAAAGGCAGAAAATTGCCCGCAGATGAAGGGGTTAATTCCTATTTATATGCTTTAAAAACATATAAAAAGTTGAAGTTAGAGGCATATACAGCAGTATAGATCACTTTCAACTTCTGTAATTGCACTCTTCTTTCATAACTGTTGTAAACACTTCACATGGGAAAGCTGCTTTTCTATGAGTGGAGACAGATGGGCAGCTCTGGTCACTGCTCCTTCGACATTGTATGGGCAGAAGTGCTGGTCAATTTGGGGAAATCTGAACTAGCAAAAGAAAGTGGCTGACATCTTTACCTGGGAAATGGTTAATGAGCTCATTCTGATAGTCTAACAGAAAAACATAGAACTCTTTTGTTATCTTCATCTGAGCAGCTCTCAGCTGATTTATAGATATTGACTACATTAGTGTTGAATTTGCAGGGAAAAAAGAGCCTGCTGAAGCAAAACAGTACAAAAATTTGTAATAAAACCCAATTACATAAATGAGTTCTAGTCTAATGTACATGCACTTAAGTGAAAAAAAGAATTGTCACCAAAGGTGGCCAAACCCTACCAGGGATATAGGGCATTCAATATAAAGGCCAATTATAGTGCACAATCTCGTCTACTTTACATATACCAATCTAAACCCATTCAAACGTTAGGTACCAATGTAACTGCAGCCACAACTTTTCTTTGTATGCCATGCAGGTTATGGTGTTCAGTACTACTATACTCTTTCTTAGTTATGTGAATTATGCTTGCAATTTCTAATGAAACTTTCCATATAAGTTCTAATTTTTTTTTCCTCCATGGATTGTATACAAGGGGAGCTCAATTGCAGCTCAATTTATTGGGAAATATGCAACATATTAAATTATATATATATATGTGTGTGTGTGTTAAACCACCTGCATGTTTTTCTCACTATCTGACATAAAATCATAATAAACCTTTCCCATTTTAGGTCAATTTGGAACCAAAATTATTTACATTTGCCAAATGCCAAAATAGTGAGAGATAATGTTTTATGACATTTTTATTACTTTTTGCAAAGTTAAAGGTTTACATACATTTCATTAGTATTTGGTACCATTGCCCTTAAACTGTATCACTTGGGTCAAGCGTTTTGGCTATCCTTTCACAAGCTTCTCACAATAGTTGGTAGGAATTTGGGCCCATTCCTCCTGCCAGAGCTGGTGTATCTGAGCCATATTTGTAGGTTGCCTTGCTCACACCGCCTTTTCAGCTCTGCCCATACATTTTCAATAGGATGGAGATCAGGGTTTTGTTGTAATTGTGATTGCATACGTTTTTTTAATGATCTGTCTTGGATAATAGTTATTGACTAAAGCTGGGTTTACACACTGCAACATCGCAAAGGACATCGCTGTAACGTCACCGGTTTGGTGACACAATAGCGACCTCCCTAAGTCTCTGCTAAGTCTCTGGTGAGCGTTTAAACAGGCAAACCTGGCCAACAACTCAACAGCGATCCGGACCTGCAGAGCGACCTAGCTGGTTGTTGGGGACGTTGATAAGCAGCCTTTTGAAAGGGAAGTTGCTAACAAAGTCGCTGCAAAGTCTTCACACACTGAAACTTCATGCTGCACAGCGGGAAACAAAGGACCTAGGAATGGTCCTGAACGATTTGTAACAATTACAACTTCACAGCAGGGGCCGGGTCGCTGATAGGTTTCACACACTGCAACATCGCAAACAACATCGCTATTGCGTCACAAAATCGGTGACGTTACAGCGATGTCGTTTGAGATGTTGCAGTGTGTAAACCCAGCTTTATAGAAAAGGAAACTGTTGTATCGGTGCTTATCGTTTAAAGCCTTCACAACTACAGACATTCTGACATGAAAATGAAGCAGAATTAGATTTTTTTTTATGGTTTGTACTATATTTTATACTAGTAAACAGTCCAGTCATTGACTAGATATTATGAAGAACTGATAGCATGTGTCCTGCTAAATAATAGTATGTTAATTAACTTAGAGTGCCATCTTTTCTCATTAGCTGTTGACCAGTAACTTAATTAGATCTGGTTATACGCCTGTATACGCCAGTGCTTTTTGTTTAAATGTTAAACACAGGCAACAGCTGTCAGTTGTGTAGCGCATTTCCACTCCATTTTATTACAAAATTGATTGATAGGTCAGTCGTCAAAAGGAGCAGCACAAAATACAAAGCAAGAGCTGGTTTCCTGGCAGTTCCTAAATTATGCCTTTAAAATCCTGCAAAATAGACCGAAAACCTCCCTGCACAATCTTATTTCTCCATGCTAGCAAATTATAATTAAAATAACTGGAAGCTGTAACGATGAATGATTTCAACTGCATACTGAAAATCTCCAGCGTTAATGGTACTGAGAGGATTACATGAAACCAAAATAGAACAAATTTCCCTTAGTACGATGACAAGGGCTAGCTTGCCATCAGTTCTTGTATTAAGCTTTTGATTCTGCTTTATTCATTCCTAATATCATAAAATCTATGACTCACAAGTACTTTTCTCTTGGTTTATGAAGAAAAATGCTAAGAGAAAAATGTTCTGTTATTTTCTTGAAGATAGAAGCATAGATTTTACATAAAAAAAAATTATGGTACAGAGCAGATTTCAATGTGAAGGTTTAAATAAGACCAAAAATCTTATAAATATATAATTTTACATAAATGCTTCAATTTCATGCAAAGGAGAAAAACAATATTGTAGATTATCAGGATGATTCCTATGTACAGAGAGAAAATGCTGTGCTGAAAGTGCTGAAAAAAGCAGCACTTTTGGAAAACATTAACTTGAAATCTACAGTTTTAAAAATAATATTTTCTGACTTCAGTCCTATTTTGCTTGTTTAATAAGGCTGTGACTGCAGAAATTTACCGTATTTTTCGGCTCATAAGACGCACCCTGGTTTTAGAGGAGGAAAATAGGAAAATAAAATTTTTAAGCAAAAAATGTGGTCATGACACACTGTTATGGGGCAAGGATCTGCTGCTTACACTGTATGGGGCTGAGTTAAAGAAAAAAAAAACAAACAAACAGCGTGCGGTTCCCCCAATTTTGATAACCAGCGAAGATAAAGTCTCACAGCTGGGGAATGGTATTCTCAGGCCGGGGAGACTCACGTTATTGGGAGCCCCCACCAAGTCTAAAAATTTCAGCCAGCAGCCCCCCAGAATTGCCGCATCCATTAGATGCGACAGTCCTGGGACTTTTCCCAGCTCATCCCGATTGCCTTGATGCAGTGGCAATTGGGGTAATAAGAAGCTAATTGCAGCAGCCCCTAGCTGCCACTAAGTCCTAGCTTAGTGATGGCAGGTGTCTATGAGACATCCCCTCATAACTAAACTGTAGTGAAAGTAAACACAAAGACAAAAATCCTTTATTTGAAATAAAGACAAAAAAAACCCTCTTTAACCACTTTATTAACCCCTAAAACACCCAAGTCCGATGTAATCCACACGACATCCCACAACGCATCCAGCTCTGCTACATCTGACAATCACAGAGAGCGGCCATAGAACACGACCGCTCTCTGTGAGGGTCAGCCCGCAAGTGAAGTGAGCCGCCGGGATCAGCGGTGACTCCAGCTGTCACCGTGAATCACCTGACTGAAGTCACCGTGAATCTCGTGGTCACTTCAGCAGCGACCGGATTTGCGGTAACAGGTGGAGGACTCTCGCTGTGTACTCATCTCTCCTCACTCCACGCAGCATCGCTCACTTCCTGTCTGTGCCAGCTGACCTGTGTGGAGCCGTGTGTACAGTGATGATGTCATCGCTGTGTGCGCTCTCCACACACATCAGCAAGCCGTCAGACAGGAGGACAGCGCGATGCTGCAGGGCAACAGTGAGTATACCACACTTATTTACTGCCCCCCGTGCTGATGATGGTGCACGAGGGGCAGTGAATATAGCCACACATGATCACTCCAGACTGTAGTTGCCTTGGGTGATCACATGGGCCGGCTCTTTAGTATGTGTGCATCCCCCTCCCATCATTCTGCCCACCTGTCAGCGCTGGCTTCAGGGCTGAGAGATGATGGGCAGGAGGATGGGCGTGCATATGAAATGAGCGGCCCCACGTGGTCAGGGTAGAGCTGCTACAACCAGCTCCTGCCTCTGATAACCCACTCCACCACCACCGCACCCGCCTTTACCCACTCCACCACCACCGCACCGCAGCGATTAGACTATAAGACGCACCCCCCACTTTCCCCAAAAATTTTTGGGAAAAAAGTGCGTCTTATAGTCCGAAAAATACGGTATGTTATCCCGTTGTATAGTATCATCAAGCTGTATAGTGATTGCACATGGGTCTACTTACCAGTAGTAACAACAGAGTTCATTGTCATATCAGAAAAAAGGAGCTATCATAGGACACTTTGCAGTAATCACTGACATGATGAGACTAATTCATTAAGACTGGCATTTCAAATGCAGGCTTCATAGTGGGGGTGCAAGAGTAAGATTCATCTAATTCATGGAGAGTCCCATGCAGACTAATAAATCAGACACATTTTTCCACTGCTATGCCACTCCATGCACCTCACCAGAAATTATACTCATTTCTGGCCTACGTTATACCACAGTAAAAAACTTGTCTGGTGGGCGTCACCATTCCCTGTTTAACCTGTACTCTGCTCACTTTGGTGGATCTGGCTGAGACTGCTGTGAACATACCAAGAGTTTCAAAAATGTTCCAACTTTTCAAAGCATTTTACTCCAGTTATCAGGTGGAAACACTTTGAAAAAAGACTTGGGCCCCTATTTATCAAAGTAGTGTATCATGTAATATAGCTGCAAAAAGCTGGCACCTCAAAAGGTCCTCAATTCAAACCAGTGATCTATCACTTGGGAATCATCCTAATAACATACTGAGCTATTAGGGAATGTAAGAACAGGTTGTAATTTGTAGTATACTGTAAAACAAAATTACACCACCAGGAGCAAGACAAGAATCTGCATATCTAGTCATATGCTAAATAGTTGCCAGTCAAAATTACGTATGAGATAGCCAGGATGAGTGTCTATAAAATAAAGTTAATGTGATGCTCTAACACTAGGTGTCACTAGATACATAAGTGGAGGAGAAGTGAAATGTTAGAACACTAGGTGTCACTAGATACACTAGTGGAGGAGTAGTCAAATAAGCCAAAGGTCAGGAGCTGGAAATTCTCACCTGTTTAAAGGGAGACACTGGAGCCCAGGTCAGGATACAAGCCAGGGGTCTTGAAGCCAGGAGAGCACGTCATGTACAAAGGGAGAGAGCGGAGCCAAGGTCAGGATACAAGCCGGGGGTCTGGAAGTCAGGCGAACACATATCATGTACAAAGAGAGAGATTGGAGCCGAGGTGAGGATACATGCCGGAGGTTAGGAAGTCAGGGAGTCAAGTCAGGGTCGGAGAAACAGGTGGTGGAGGTTACTAGAAACGAGGTAGCAGGGAATGATCAGGACGGTCACTTATGGGAGCCAGCAGCAACTGCTGCAAACAGGAATTATCACTGGCGGTGTTCCGGGTGAAGTAGCTCCAAAATACAGAGCAATCACCTGGAACAAGGCTCAAACAAACAGGCCCCTCCCACAGAGCCTAAGACAGGGAACAACCAGACCACCGGAAATAATACAAAACCACACATCGGCTCTACAAGAGAATAGAGCACCACAAATCAGAATCATGACAGGTACTTTCACATTCTAAGCTGTATTGGAAGGTGAGACATGGAGACTGAAAGTCAAAAGTTCAAAATATTGCTACCTTTGTGCTCTTCAGTGTCTATGGCTGCAGTTGGCTAATGCAAAAGGAGTATGCAGGTTATTGTCACTGCCTACTTAATAAGTAGGAGGTGGTGTTATTCAGTGTACCATTGAGTAACTAGATGGGTATGTGTCAACAAATAGAACACTATTTGTTAAAATCAGTTCAATTAGATAGTAATCTTTAATAGCTATGAGAAAATATATTGAACCTGTTTTTCTAATTATTATTACTACAGGTGATAAAAATTTAATTTACAAATGCAAATGGTAAGTTAGGAGTCATTTGATATGATTGGAGCAATTTTCATTGCTACAAATGTTTGTTTGTGATTTAAAGATCAGAAGTTCCAACTTCAGAACTTTCCTTTGATTATGGCCAAGTCTGATTTTTCTAGCAGACATCCAGAGACTGGAGCTTGGAAGTAACCGTTAAATTCTTGCAGACCCACATTATTAAGAATCAGAAATGTAATCTGGCATTTTCCCTAAAAACAACCCTCTGTCTTTCTGATTTTATGTTAGACTACCAATGTAGTCACTTCAAATGAGAAGAACCCTTTAATATATTTTGTCTTAAATCCTCTAGGGATCAGGGAGAATGATACAGCTGAATAGCACTTTATTTCCTCAAATGAATGTCTTTACCTTTCTAGTCTTGTGACCTTCATTGGAAAAACCATAGGGAATTATATAAAGATACATGACAAATGAGATGTCATGCATGTAGACCTTGAAGTTACATTTTTTGGAAATGATTCATTTTTACTTTATTAATTTATTGAATTTTTGTCATATTTTGACTGTCATTGTTATCCTTTATTTTTAGCAGATATAGTTAAAAAAGTCACAAACTACTTTTAAACGTAAATATTCTAGATTTTTTTTGTTTCCTCACATGGCACTCCAGTGACAATACTTTACTTCTTTACTTTCCCACAACAGAATTGCCAAATTTAGTAGAATCCATATAATATGCAGTTTGCTCCTTCTAATGAAAACTCAAAGGGTTTTTTCTCGTCAAGGCAACAGTCTAAATTTTGTGATATGCAGAGCTATAAGAAACTAAATAAGCAGAAGTCCTATACTGGGGGACCTAGCCCACTTATTTACCGTATTTTTCGGACTATAAGACGCACCGGACTATAAGACGCACCCTGGTTTTAGAGGAGGAAAATGGGAAAATAAAACTTTAAGCAAAAAATGTGGTCATGACACACTGTTATGGGGCGAGGATCTGCTGCTGACACTGTTATGGGGGTAATATCCCCAAATTCTCTACTAAGGTAGCCCATCCTGGTAATGATCCTCCTGCCTTGTATATGATCCTGCTATAAACCCCCATCCTGCTCCTATACCAGCATCCTGCTCATATTCCCCCATCCTGCTCATATACTCCCATCCTGTTCATATACCCCATCCTGTTCATATACCCCGATCCTATTGATATACCCCCATCCTATTGGTATACCCCCCATCCATCCTGCTCATATTCTCCCATCCATCCTGTTCATATACCCCCATCCTGTTCATATACCCCCATCCTGTTCATATACTCCCATCCTGTTCATATACCCCCCATCCTGTTCATATACCCCCCATCCTGTTCATATACCCCCCATCCTGTTCATATACCCCCCATCCTGTTCACATACCCCCCATCCTGTTCATATACCCCCATCCTGCCTGCTCATATACTCCCATCCTGCTATATGCCCCCATCGTGCTCATATACCATCCTGGTATATGGCCTGTATCCTATAGCACAGAGAAAAAAACAAACGTTTATACTCACCTTTTCCTCACTCCCTCCAGCACCGATCATCTTCCTCTCTGCGCCGCTGACCTGCGTGTGTGGAGCCGTTCCCCTGCTGCATCGCGATGTCTTCCTGTCTGTGCCGATCAGCTGACCAGCTCAGCACAGATCAGCTGACCGGCACAGACAGGAAGACATCGCGTGCAGCAGGGGGGCGGCTCCACACACGGGGACGGATGAGTGTACTGATTCACTGCACCCCGCGCTGGTAATGACGCGCGGGGGGCAGTGAATACAGCCGCACATGATCACTCCAGGCTGTAATTGCCAGGGGTGATCATGCGGCCGGCTCTTTGCTATGCACGCATCCCCGCTCGTCCTCCCGCCCACCTGTCAGTGCCGGCTTCAGCGCTGAGAGATGGGCGGGAGGATGGGCGCGCATATGTAATGAGCGGGCCCACGTGGTCACGGCAGGCGCTGCTGCTGCCTGCTCGTGCCCCCGATGACCCGCAGCACCCTCATTCCCAGCCGCAGCCCTATAGTCAGACCATAAGACGCACCCCCAACTTTCCCCCAACATTTGGGGGAAAAAAAGTGCGTCTTATGGTCCGAAAAATACGGTACTTGTTTGTCCAAGAGGGATGTTTTCTCCTTATGATGAATGACACAGCAGGTCTGGCATGCCAGTATGGGGTTTAAACGCTTTGCATGCTCCTCTGGAAAATTTAATATGCGAATTGCCTCTTCAGAGAGGAAGAGAACTTACACTCTTCTGCTACCTATAGGAAGTAGCAATCCTAAAAGTCAATATCGACCCTTTAAATGAGCTTCTCAAGTAGCCAAACCGTATCTCATACTTTGTTTGCACTGACGAGGGAAAATACCCCAAAACACAGTGTCTGAAAATTGAGATTGTGGTTTGGCTTACTTATCCTAAGTCATATGGCAAGACTCATTTATCAGCAGGAAATTAACAGGTGACAGCAAGCAACTCCATTCCAAGCACTGATTATCCCTATAAAAAAGTGAAGAAAAAAATAAAAATATTTAGCAAAAATTAGATCCCAAAGATAGATTTGGGTGTCTACCAAATAATCTCAAATAGTGTTGTGCTTGGGATCACAAGTTAAGATTATATTTATTGTTGTGTCAGTACTAAAAATGTAAAATTTTCTGGAATCTTTATAGGGTACAGCAGAAGGTTTTGAAAGGTAATGTTCTCACTGAGTAATTTGAAAAGTAAATAGTTAAAGGGAACCTTGCACGTGTAAAAACACTATTTACCTGCAGTTTTGGGGATAATTTGTAGGTTAATAGTTTTGAAAATTGCCTGGTGCCGGCACAATAAACCCCGCTGCAGGGAGGAAAAGAATTTTAATCCTCCCGGCAGCAGTTGTGTTTCAGTTATGGGAGTAGTGTTGTCACAGATTCAGTCTCCGCTCTATGTATGGACAGTGATGGCTGTAACTACATTCCTTGCACTGACTGACAGCCACTCAGCATTAGACCTGACTGTCAGTCAGTGGGAGGGGTGTGTTACAGCTGCAACTGTCCATATACAGAGCGGTGACTAAGTCCATCAGCGGGGTTTAATGCTCAATCACTGGGTAGGTTTGAAATGCTATTAACCTGCAAATTTACACTGAAATGGCAGATATTTCGGTGTTTGTGTTTATTTCTTTTCACTTACAGATTAGTAATATGGGATTCTCATTATTAATCTTGGGCTTGGTGGCAGCTGTCATTAACCCTTGTGAGGTAGCACGGTCGGCTGCGCAGCAGAAGACACGGGATCCAGGCATTAAGGTTCACAGCACACGGTTTTAATGTCCAAACAAAAGTCCATAACAAAAATACATGTGCCTCTCCAGCAGAGACTCAGGGAGTTCTGTTCACTCCCTCACACCCGGCACACCTGCCCTTGTTCCTGATTCTATTTAACCCTTCCTTCAGCCTGTAGGGAAACAGCATTAACCCTGTAGTGGATCTACTTTCTATCATGGAGTGAGCACAACCGGGGCGAGACATACCGGCCGTCATAGATAACCCCGGTCACAGTCTCACATACCCCCCCCCCTCAGTTCAAGCGAGCGGGGTTGAACTCCCACCATCAAACACGGGCCGCGGGACAAGGCATCGGCGTTGCCCTGCAACCTACCGGCCCGGTGTTCAACCGGAAGTTCTGCAGAGAAAGGAACCACCGGGTAACCCGGGCATTCCGTTCCTTGGCGGACCTCATCCAGACCAGCGGAGAGTGATCAGTCACCAAGCGAAACTGCCGTCCCAGCAGGTAATAGCGTAGGGACTCCAAGGCCCACTTGATCGCCAGGCACTCCTTCTCCACTACGCTATAATTCCGCTCGGGAGGGGTGAGCTTCCTACTTAAGAAGGTGACGGGGTGTTCCTCCCCCTGAACCACCTGAGACAGCACTGCCCCCAGGCCGACCTCCGAGGCGTCAGTCTGTACTATGAACTCCTTCCGGAAATCAGGGTTTACAAGAACGGGCTGTCCGCACAGGACCCCCTTCAGGGCCCGGAAGGAGTCCTCGGCCTGCGGAGTCCAGCGCACCATGACGGACTTCTTGCCTTTGAGAAGGTCCGTCAAGGGGGCTGATAGTCCCGCAAAATCTTTTACAAATCTCCTGTAGTACCCCACGATACCCAGGAAGGCCCTAACCTGCTTCGTGGTTAGGGGTCTAGGCCACTTCTGGATCGCCTCAACCTTGTTAATTTGGGGCTTAATCACTCCTTGGCCTATCACGTAGCCCAAGTATCGGGCTTCCGTGAGTCCCAATGCACATTTCTTGGGATTGGCTGTCAATCCGGCTGTTCGAAGCGCGTCCACCACCGCTTGTACCTGTTCCAAGTGGGTCTGCCAATCGGAGCTGTAAATAATGATGTCATCCAGGTACGCTGATGCATACGCCTGGTGGGGTTCCGGCACTAAGTCCATCAACCTCTGGAACGTGGCCGGAGCGCCATGTAACCCAAAAGGCAAGACAACATAGTGGAAGAGACCCTCCGGCGTAACAAAAGCGGTTTTCTCCTTGGCGGACTCCGTTAGTGGCACCTGCCAGTACCCCTTGGTCAGGTCGAGCGTGGTAAAATATCGCGCCTGTCCCAGCCTATCAATCAGCTCATCCACCCGGGGCATGGGGTAGAGATCGAACTTGGATATTTCGTTCAATCTCCTAAAGTCATTGCAGAACCTTAAGGAGCCATCGGGTTTTGGTATTAGGACAATCGGACTAGCCCATTCACTCCGAGATTTTTCGATGACCCCCAGGCGTAACATTGTCTTTACTTCCTCCGATATGGCTTGTCGTCGAGCCTCCGGTACCCGGTATGACTTCAGGCGTACCTTCAGGTGGGGCTCGGTGACAATATCATGTCGTATCAGACTGGTCCTACCGGGCAGCTCGGAGAAGACATCGGGGTTCTGCTGAACCAACCGTCTGGCCTCTCGCCTCTGTTGCTTGGTGAGGGCTTCTCCAATCCTTACTTCCGGTTCGTCCTCTCTGGAGGTCACTGAAGCCGGATGTGAACGACCCGAAGAGGAGGGAGGTGGGGAAAAAACAGCCATCAGGCTTTCCCGTTCCTGCCAAGGTTTTAATAGGTTGACATGGTATATTTGTTCAGGTTTCCGCCTACCGGGCTGCAATACTTTATAGTTAACCACCCCTAGTCTTTCCTTTATCTCGTAGGGGCCTTGCCACTTAGCCAGGAATTTACTCTCTGCCGTGGGGATTAATACCAACACCCGATCCCCGGGTTTAAAGGTCCGCACGGTGGCTTGTCTATTGTAGCGGCCGCTTTGCGCGGCCTGAGCCTCCTGTAAATGCTCCTTCACAATTGGCATGACCGCGCTTATGCGGTTCTGCATACCCAAAATGTGTTCAATCACACTCTTATGGGGGGTGGGCTCTTGCTCCCATGTTTCCTTTGCCAGGTCCAACAATCCCCGGGGATGTCGCCCGTATAACAATTCAAAAGGCGAAAACCCCGTGGATGCCTGTGGCACCTCTCGTATGGCAAACATCAAATAGGGAAGCATCATATCCCAGTCTTTCCCGTCTTTTGAAATCACCCTTTTGAGCATGGTTTTCAGGGTTTTATTGAAACGCTCGACTAAACCGTCCGTTTGAGGATGATACACAGACGTACGCAACTGCTTGATCTGGAGTAGCCGGCATAGCTCTTTGGTCACTTTAGACATGAATGGGGTCCTCTGATCCGTAAGGATCTCCTTGGGCAATCCCACCCGGCAAAACACAGCAAACAACTCCCGAGCTATAAGCTTTGCTGCAGTATGTCTGAGAGGTATCGCCTCGGGATACCGGGTGGCATAGTCAACGATCACTAGGATGTGTTGGTGCCCTCGAGCGGACTTTACAAGGGGCCCCACCAGATCCATCCCTATCCGTTCAAAAGGGACTTCTATAATGGGTAACGGTACCAACGGACTGCGAAAATGGGTCAGGGGTGCAGTAAGCTGACACTCCGGGCAGGTTTCGCAGAACCGTTTTACCTCCCCAAAGACCCCGGGCCAATAGAACCTTTGCAATATTCGCTCCTGCGTTTTCTTGACCCCTAGGTGGCCACTCATCAGGTGTTTATGAGCCAAGTCGAGGACCCGCCGGCGATGCGGCTGGGGCACCACCAACTGTTCTACCCCCACGCCCCGTATTTCATCTACCCTGTAGAGTAAATCCTGCTTAAGAGCGAAATGGGGGTACCTTACCTGGGCACCGGGCAGCTGTGCCACCCCGTCAACTACTGTCACCCGACTCCGGGCATGTATTAATGTAGGGTCCTGGAGTTAGGCTGTCCCAAACGTATCCGGGGACGCCTCCAACTCCGGGATGAGCTCGACCGTCTCAGCCTCTCCTGCCAATACCTCTAGGGGCGACCTATTGGGTTCACACTCTGTCCCTATCATGGTGACCCCTACGGCAGGTGTCCCGGATTCAGGATTGTAGGGCTCAGGTCCCGGACCGACCAATATCTGAGGGGACTTATGGGGGCCCCTCCATAAAGTCCAAAAATAGGGCAGATCCCTTCCTAGGATCACGTCATAAGGAAGAGTGTTAAGAAGTCCCACCTCATGTTGCACCTGACCGCAAGGTGCTGTGATGGTGACAATCCCCGTGGGATAGTCGCGGCGGTCCCCATGTATGCAAACCACCCCCACTGTGCGTCCTGTGGCCTTTACTTTAGCCCTCAAGGTGGATCGCACAAGGGTCACTAAGCTTCCGGAATCCAACAATCCTGTAACCGGACATCCATTCACCTGTATTTGGCACAAGTGGGGCTCCGTCTCTGGGGAGACCAGGTCAGCGGTACACACCACCTGAGCATACATTGAACCCCGCCGAGTAACCCCACAATCCATGGGCTCCGTGGTGAGTGGACACTGGGCTTCCATATGTCCCACCCGCTAGCACCGCCAACATCTAATGGGGACGGAAACCCCCTTGACGGGTTGTTGTTTAGGGTACAGAACCTTCCGGACCTCAGGAATGGCGGCCGCGGCCTCAGACGGGACGGTAGGGGACTCCTGCACCGTTGTCAGCGGTGGGTCCTTGGCCCTAGGCTTGGAGGGGCCGGACCGACGGGCGGTACGCAAAGTCTCAGTGTCCCGTATCAAGTCCTGCGTAGCCACATGCCGCTCTACCAGGGACACTAATTGGTCCAGGGTACTCGGGTCACCCTGTCCGACCCACCGTTGAACGGTGACGGGTAAAGTGCGCACAAAACGATCCACTACTACCCTTTCCACCATTTGCGCCGGGCTCAGAGTGTCAGGCTGCAACCACTTTTTTACAAGATGCAACAAGTCATAGGCCTGGGAGCGTACGGGTTTGGCTTCCTCATAGAACCACTGATTTACCCGCTGAGCCCGTACATAGGTATTCACCCCCAACCGAGCCAGTATTTCGGCTTTCAGGGTCACATAGTCAATGGCGTCCTCGGTACAGAGGTCCAGGTACGCTTTTTGGGGTTCCCCCGTCAGATAGGGCGACAATACCTCAGCCCACTGCGGGGTCGGCAGCTTTTCCCGCTCGGCCACCCGCTCAAACACCGCCAGGAACGCTTCCACATCATCACCCGGGGTCATCTTTTGCAACGCTTGTCTCACCGCTTTCCGGACGCTGCCGTCGTCACCCGGTCCCGGGGTTGTTGCTGCCGGTCCGGCACGGATCGACTTGGCCAGGAGAACCATCTGTTCTTGGTGCCTTTTTTCCTGCAATTGCAAGGCTTGCTGCTGACGTGCATTGGCCTGATCCATCTGTTCTTGGAGTTTTTTTTCCTGCCCTTGCAAGGATTGCTGCTGACGTTCCAACGCCTGGAGCAGGTGTGCATTAGTCTGTTGCTGCTGTGCATTAGCCTCTTGTAGCTGTGCATTAGTCTGTTGCTGCAGCCTTAGTATGTCTTCCATGGCGTCGCTGGGTTTGGGCTGTAGTATAGCCGCTCGAATCCAGGACATGTGCTACCGGGTCACCAGGGATGGATGCTACACCTCACCGGCTGTCATGCCCGCATTCTCCACCATATGTGAGGTAGCACGGTCGGCTGCGCAGCAGAAGACACGGGATCCAGGCATTAAGGTTCACAGCACACGGTTGTAATGTCCAAACAAAAGTCCATAACAAAAATACATGTGCCTCTCCAGCAGAGACTCAGGGAGTTCTGTTCACTCCCTCACACCCGGCACACCTGCCCTTGTTCCTGATTCTATTTAACCCTTCCTTCAGCCTGTAGGGAAACAGCATTAACCCTGTAGTGGATCTACTTTCTATCATGGAGTGAGCACAACCGGGGCGAGACATACCGGCCGTCATAGATAACCCCGGTCACAGTCTCACACCCTTTATATTACCATGATTGCCACTGCAACAGGGCAATCAGTATGAGCAGGGTAAAGTTCCGGGATTGTCGCATCTTATGGATGCGACATTTCTGGGTGGCCTCCCCATCCTGAGAATACTAGCCCCCAGCTGTTGGCTTTATCATGGCTTGGTATCAAAATTGGGGGGGACCTCAAGCCATTTTTTTAAATTATTTATTTAAATTATTTAAAAAAGCCACAAAGGTTCCTTTTTATTTTGAACACAGCCAAGATAAGCACACTGCTGGGGGCTGCAGCCTGTAGCGCTCTGCTTTATTGGCGATGTGTATCACAATATGGGGGACCCTGCATCTTGTTTATTTATTTTTACACCACTTTAGGGATGCAGACAGCATATGTGATTTCAACCAATCATAGAAACTGTCGCACAGGCTGGGGTGTTGTTTGACTGTAATGAATCACAGACACCGGTAATGACGGTTGGCAGGGAAAGCAGTGAACATGTATGAAGTAGGGATACAGCTGTTGGTAAGGTCATTAGGTATAACACTCCTGCATTATTCTTTATTATCTTTTTCTTGATTTTGTTTTACATTTCTATCATTATCTGGGTGGACGAACCCAAACAGTAACACAAACTTTATAGTGTGGGTTCGCCCATCACTAGTAGACATTTAATTATAGGAACATTTTGAAAAAAATTGAAATATTTAAAAATATGTTGCTTTACTCAGTATCAAGTAGGAGCACCACACAAAGAAATACACACACACTCCTTAGCATGCTGTAAATGAGATTATTCATTGTTTTTAACCATATGATAAAGGCTATCATTGTTAAGTGTAAGATAGCAATGTAATGGAGGTCTATGCTCTTAAACAACGGGCCACACTTCTCTGTCTTGAATGCAATGATATTCAAAGAGTGGACTGTAAACTAAGTGGGTAACACCATTAAGAGGAATTCAGTAACATGATGGTGTCCCAGGAGCCATTTTTCAACCCAACTATTGCAGGCTTCAGGATGATCTTGCTACCTAGTGTGGCTAGCCTATGTGACATATACATGCTACTATGACCTGAAGTACTTCCCATTGAGCATATCTGAGACATTATTGTTTGGCAATTGCAAATGATGCTACCAACAGTGGATGTTGATGAAATCCATGTCCAAATGAATTGAGCATGGTAGAACATTCCTCAGACAACTATTAATAATTTAATGCAAAAGCTCCCAAGTGCATCTCTTTTTGTATGTGGCACTTACACTTGATACTGAATAAATTAAGATGTTTTCTCATTTTTTTTTCATTTTGTTATCATTCATTTATCATCGACATGTCTACTGATTCTGCTGTTTTCATAATCCCATGTCACTACCTTCCTAGTGTTGCAATCTGTATATTTCTGGGAATGTACATAAATATATATACATATAAAAAATATATATATATTTACCTCAACAGTTCATAACTGATTACAAGGGAACATTTATTTTTATTGTTTAGATTTTTCACTGTATTTGGATCATCCTTAGAAGCCCTGGTTGCAGGGAACAACAGCACTCTGTACTGACAGATATCACTGGGAGAGCTGATCTGAGTCTTCTAATTCCCAGCAGCTTTGCTATGCCAAGTACATACAAGTGATCATGTGATTCCCATGTCCATAAAAAGCAATGCTGATGATTCTGTTCACTGCATAGAACTCCCTAATCCCTATGTACTTTGAGAGGACAAAAAAATTAGTAAACTGCTCCTATATTGTCTGCAGTGTCCTAGACTGTCTGACAGCTGGATATCTGATCTGGTCCTGCTAGATTGCTAGGAGCTTTAACCACGCAATTAATTTAAAATGACCAAAAAACAGGAGCAAGTTTTGTACATTTATGGCACTTAGTAATTTTTGTGTTAAAGGGAACCTGTCACCAGTTGTTTAGTGTATAAGCCAATACCACCTCCTTCCTTAGTACCTATGCTTCATTCTGGAAAGTGGTATATTATGCCTTGACACCCCTGCATATCCCTAAAAAACCTTTTGAATTCCTCCCGCAATATATGCAAATGGAACTGGTCCTATGGACGTTATTACAGCTGCTCCTGTCCTGACTTTTTGCTAGTAAGCCCCGTTCTCCCAATGTGATTGACGTGGCTGACGCATCCTGCATCATCCACATAGCTGGACAAAATCCCATGCCTGCGCAGGGAAATTGCGGTTCACAAAGGTGCACTTTGCTTTTCTCTGCTGCGGGCAGAGCCTGACACTTCACTGTGCATGTGTCAGCAGCAGTCCATAGCTGGGTAAAACAAATTGCGCCTGCGTAAACCATGATCACCCTGCGCAGGCACGAGATTATGTTCGGCTATGTGGATGATGCAGAAAGCATCATCCACATCAATCACATTGGGAGGACGGTGATTACCAGCAGAGAGGAGGGACATGAGCAGCTTCAGTGACACCCATTGAACCGGACCGGTCACATTTCAATATAGCGTGGGAAGTATACAAAAGGGTTTTTTGGGGATATGCAGAATAAGTGCTAAGGAAGGTCGTGGTATTGGATCATACGCGAAGAGAAATTGAGGACAGGATCCCTTTAAAATCAATGGAAAAAATGTAAATATCTAGTTAATATCAAACCATTTTGATAGCATTTTAAGGATTAGTGAAAGTTTTATCAAAACAGCATAATATGATGTTTTTATTCTGAAGATTTGTTGCATACATTTAAAAACACAAAAAATATGAGTGAAGGAACACAAAACAATTAAACAATGAACTCGCAGAGTTTACATGAGGATGACACCAAAAAAATTAAACATCACCAATAACTGTGATCAAACCTGAAGTTTTAGAATTTCACTGGCTTTAGACTTTAACTACAAAAATATTGAAACATTAAAAATTATACATTATTGTGATCATGGCACTCCAAATAATAAAAAATCTAAGATGTAAGCTGCTGGATTACACATCCTAACCATAAAACATGTAAATTTTAGCCCCTGCAGAGGAGATTGCTTAAAAAGATTGCTGAGAATTACTTTGGATTACAAAATTAGATGCTGCAGGGATTTGGGTTGAAAAGAGAAATGGACAATAGAGTAAACTTGTAATTTTGCTCTAATAACATTTATGATTTGTTTAATAGATACATATTTAGGTCAGTTGTGTTTTTCTTTTTCAATTTAATTTTATTTTCTGTAAACCTTAGGTCACATTCTCTTTTAAAAATAACATATTAAACTCCCTTTAATATTTTATCTTCCTAGATGTTTTAGTATTTCTGTTCATTTTTTTTCTACTGCTTTATTCTTTGACGGTTTATATCATTTTCCAATAAAATATGCTATCACAATCATACTGTGTACTATCACAATCATACTATAAGATGCACAATTACAAACTACTAACAAAACAAGCTTTTCCTGACTGAATTAAAGGGGTTGTCTCAAGACGTCGCACCATTATATGTTCCTAGCCAGCATCTTCCATTCTGTGTGTTGCCGTGGAAAGATGTGTCCTACTTTGCTGTTGAAAAATATAGTTTTAACTGACAATTCCTAGCCATCCATTTAATAGATAGATAGCTGAAGCTTAAGTGATGGACAGTCTGTGTTTTCTCGCAGCTCTTCTCTTTGGCTAATGAAGGATGATGTTAAAGGCATTGTTTCATCATCATAAATTGGTAAAATTACAATGAACATGGGAAGTTATTAGGATGTCTGAGACCCTATTACCAGTGGGCAATTGAATTTATATTTTCATGTATGTATTTTATATAATATAAATATAATAAATGTAACCTCTAATTAACATTTTTGACAACAAGGGCTCCATACAATCACTGTTTGCACAGATTGGCCATATACACAAGGCATAAATAGATATGTAAACTGCATTTTTTGTATTACTAGGAAGAAGACCATTTTCTTATTTCTTTTTCTTTGTTCTGAAAATGCATTAAAAACTCGCTGACCTCTTGTTTTTTGTAAGTTACATATTGTGATATAGAATATACAATTCCCCTGGTAACAGTGCGGGCCAAATGTTGTTCTGCAAGCACTCTTTCTCCAATCCATGATTTATCAAAAAGGTTAAACACATGCTAGGGGATTAGCCGTAGAAATAAGTACTCTAGACATGTTGTTCAATTATCATGGCAAAGCTGACAACGTCTACTGCAAGGATCTGGAATTGAAAATATACATAATCCAAACTGACTTTCAGAAGCCTGTCGCGATGCTCAAGTGAACAGGAAAAAAGGGTTTTTTAAGCTCTGTTCCGTGCAAGTAAAGGGTGACATGACATTAGTTTATAATAATGCTTCCAATAAATAATGCTTGAAGTAATAGAAAAGACTACATTTACTAATGCCTGATCATACATAATGTAAACAAGTACAGGGCTATTTCTTTTTGAGCTTATCGATCCATTCATGTTCCATGTGATAATTTCAATGGATTTATTTTGCTTCTGTGTTGATCTACTTAAGATTTCACCTGTTTGACAGTATGGAAACATTTGATTAAAAAATTATTATTTATTATTATTTACGAAGTGTATATACTATATTCTTATCAATTTATAGCTAAACAATAGTTATATTCTCAAAGGTGATGTGATTACTGTATTATTATATGAGAGCTTGTATCTGCAAAGAAATATGACTCTGACTTATAAAGCACATGGTAAGAGCTCAATCACCTGTGAATAAAGCTAAAACCACACAATCACTTAACAATCAAGCTGTTGATGTCTGAATAAGGAATCACCTCTTTGGGGACACATTTTTTTGGGGGAGAACAGATTTTACATTTAAGTGTCCATATCCGTGCTCGCTATCAATTACACTGAACATCTACTATTAATATTACACAGTTTTGCAGCAATTTCAATTTTTGTTTTCCATGCGTTTTTTCACCTGTGTTTACTAGTGTTTTTGGACACCAATGAATGCTATATAGAAAGGTAATAGATAATAACTATAGATAGATAGATATAGACAGACAGATATACAGACATAGAAACATATACACAGGCAGACATATAGACATATAATTGCAGCTCTCCCTTACATATAATAAGATTTCACCTTATGGAGCCTATTTGACAGCTTTTTAGGATTAAATAAATAAATGAATGAAAAAATGACATGATGTTCACCTATTTTATATAAACATCAAAAGTAAAGCGGACAGCTGAGAGCTGATGTTATCAGGCTGGGAATGTTCATGGTTATTGGGCTCTCCCCTTCCTAAAAATAGCAGACTGCAGCTACCCCAAAATTGGAGCATCATATTAGATGTGCCATTTCTCCTATTTTGCATTTTCTGTTCCTCTACTATACCAGTACCAATATTACTAATAATTAGTGATGGGCAGACCCAGACTGTAAACGTCCGGATCCATACGGGTTCAAAAGTACCCAAGCACTGGGCCCTGAGTTCTCAGGGAATTCTAGGTAATAATCCAGATTCGGCAACTCAGGTGATTAAAAAAAAGAAAAATAAAGAAAAAAAGGGCAAAGCAGACATGTTATACTTACCGAGTCTCTTGCATGGCTGTAAACTGCTTCCATGGACACTCATGTTATTTCCGAGGCTGCTCATTAACCTCATGCATATGCACTGCTTTCCCTGCCCTCCAGTGTGTGTGACGTTTCAATCAGAAATGCTGTGTGTGCCTCTCTATTGTGTAAAAATAAATAAATAAAAACATTGCCATAGGCTCCACCCATATTGTGATACCCAGCACATATAAAGCATATGGCTACAGGCTGCAGTCCCCAGTTGTGTACTTATCCTGGCTGTGGATCAAAATAAGAGGGACCACATGCGGTTTTTTAAAACATTATTTAAATAAATAATTTAAAAAAACTGTGTGGTCTCCCTAATTTTGATACACAGCCATGAAAATGCTGGGGGCTGAATTCTCAGGCTGAGGAGATCCATGATTATTGGGCCCCTACCCAGCCTCAAAATAGCAGCCTGCAGCTACCCAGAATTGTCGCATCTTATGGATGCGACAATCCTGGAACTTTAACTGATTTATCTCGATTGTCCTAGTGCAGTGGCAATTGGGGTAATAAAGAGTTAATAACAGCTCACAGCTGCCACAAAGCATTAGATTAGTAATGGAGAGGGTCTATGAAAAAATCCTTTGTTTGAAATAAAAAACACTCTTTAACAATTTATTAACCCCAAAACACCCAGGTCTGACATAATCCACATGAGGTCCCACAACTATTCCAGCTCTGATGCATTACTGAAGAAAATAATGTAATAAACAGATGTAATAAATGTAATAAACAGATTGTCTAAGATACAACAAAGAGCCAGCACCAGTGTGCACTAAGGCATCAAATATTCCAAACTGCATTATAAAAATTTTTTTTTTTTGAGATTTTTGGCAAAAAATTGCAATTTCTTGAGCTGCTTCGCCACGTCACGGCAAATCTCATTTGAAGCAGTCCTACACTAAAATATTTTTATAAAATGTGCCATGCGGCCTCACATATAAATAGCAGAACTGCTCTCAGCAGCACTCACCTGGTCTATTGCAGTCCCGTACCCATGACTGAGTCATGGCTGTGGGCGGGACAGGTCCAAGCAAATGCTGCATGAAGTATATATATAGCCTGTGGACAAAGCCTGATGACCCAATGTGAACAGTCACCAAACGCCAAAATCTATACAGATGGAATACATCCCAAATTGGGGTGCATAGCAAGGTGGAGGTCAACCACCGACCAATTCAACAAAGAAACAACAAACAGCCAGCACCAGTGTGCACTAAGGCATCAAATATTCCAAACTGCATTATAAAAATTTTTTTTTTTTTTGAGATTTTTGGCAAAAAATTGCAATTTCTTGAGCTGCTTCGCCACGTCACGGCAAATCTCATTTGAAGCAGTCCTACACTAAAATATTTTTATAAAATGTGCCATGCGGCCTCACATATAAATAGCAGAACTGCTCTCAGCAGCACTCACCTGGTCTATTGCAGTCCCGTACCCATGACTGAGTCATGGCTGTGGGCGGGACAGGTCCAAGCAAATGCTGCATGAAGTATATATATAGCCTGTGGACAAAGCCTGATGACCCAATGTGAACAGTCACCAAACGCCAAAATCTATACAGATGGAATACATCCCAAATTGGGGTGCATAGCAAGGTGGAGGTCAACCACCGACCAATTCAACAAAGAAACAACAAAGAGCCAGCACCAGTGTGCACTAAAGCATCAAATATTCCAAACTGCATTATAAAAATTTTTTTTTTGAGATTTTTGGCAAAAAATTGCAATTTCTTGAGCTGCTTCGCCACGTCACGGCAAATCTCATTTGAAGCAGTCCTACACTAAAATATTTTTATAAAATGTGCCATGCGGCCTCACATATAAATAGCAGAACTGCTCTCAGCAGCACTCACCTGGTCTATTGCAGTCCCGTACCCATGACTGAGTCATGGCTGTGGGCGGGACAGGTCCAAGCAAATGCTGCATGAAGTATATATATAGCCTGTGGACAAAGCCTGATGACCCAATGTGAACAGTCACCAAACGCCAAAATCTATACAGATGGAATACATCCCAAATTGGGGTGCATAGCAAGGTGGAGGTCAACCACCGACCAATTCAACAAAGAAACAACAAAGAGCCAGCACCAGTGTGCACTAAGGCATCAAATATTCCAAACTGCATTATAAAAATTTTTTTTTTGAGATTTTTGGCAAAAAATTGCAATTTCTTGAGCTGCTTCGCCACGTCACGGCAAATCTCATTTGAAGCAGTCCTACACTAAAATATTTTTATAAAATGTGCCATGCGGCCTCACATATAAATAGCAGAACTGCTCTCAGCAGCACTCACCTGGTCTATTGCAGTCCCGTACCCATGACTGAGTCATGGCTGTGGGCGGGACAGGTCCAAGCAAATGCTGCATGAAGTATATATATAGCCTGTGGACAAAGCCTGATGACCCAATGTGAACAGTCACCAAACGCCAAAATCTATACAGATGGAATACATCCCAAATTGGGGTGCATAGCAAGGTGGAGGTCAACCACCGACCAATTCAACAAAGAAACAACAAAGAGCCAGCACCAGTGTGCACTAAGGCATCAAATATTCCAAACTGCATTATAAAAATTTTTTTTTGAGATTTTTGGCAAAAAATTGCAATTTCTTGAGCTGCTTCGCCACGTCACGGCAAATCTCATTTGAAGCAGTCCTACACTAAAATATTTTTATAAAATGTGCCATGCGGCCTCACATATAAATAGCAGAACTGCTCTCAGCAGCACTCACCTGGTCTATTGCAGTCCCGTACCCATGACTGAGTCATGGCTGTGGGCGGGACAGGTCCAAGCAAATGCTGCATGAAGTATATATATAGCCTGTGGACAAAGCCTGATGACCCAATGTGAACAGTCACCAAACGCCAAAATCTATACAGATGGAATACATCCCAAATTGGGGTGCATAGCAAGGTGGAGGTCAACCACCGACCAATTCAACAAAGAAACAACAAAGAGCCAGCACCAGTGTGCACTAAGGCATCAAATATTCCAAACTGCATTATAAAAATTTTTTTTGAGATTTTTGGCAAAAAATTGCAATTTCTTGAGCTGCTTCGCCACGTCACGGCAAATCTCATTTGAAGCAGTCCTACACTAAAATATTTTTATAAAATGTGCCATGCGGCCTCACATATAAATAGCAGAACTGCTCTCAGCAGCACTCACCTGGTCTATTGCAGTCCCGTACCCATGACTGAGTCATGGCTGTGGGCGGGACAGGTCCAAGCAAATGCTGCATGAAGTATATATATAGCCTGTGGACAAAGCCTGATGACCCAATGTGAACAGTCACCAAACGCCAAAATCTATACAGATGGAATACATCCCAAATTGGGGTGCATAGCAAGGTGGAGGTCAACCACCGACCAATTCAACAAAGAAACAACAAAGAGCCAGCACCAGTGTGCACTAAGGCATCAAATATTCCAAACTGCATTATAAAAATTTTTTTTTTTGAGATTTTTGGCAAAAAATTGCAATTTCTTGAGCTGCTTCGCCACGTCACGGCAAATCTCATTTGAAGCAGTCCTACACTAAAATATTTTTATAAAATGTGCCATGCGGCCTCACATATAAATAGCAGAACTGCTCTCAGCAGCACTCACCTGGTCTATTGCAGTCCCGTACCCATGACTGAGTCATGGCTGTGGGCGGGACAGGTCCAAGCAAATGCTGCATGAAGTATATATATAGCCTGTGGACAAAGCCTGATGACCCAATGTGAACAGTCACCAAACGCCAAAATCTATACAGATGGAATACATCCCAAATTGGGGTGCATAGCAAGGTGGAGGTCAACCACCGACCAATTCAACAAAGAAACAACAAAGAGCCAGCACCAGTGTGCACTAAGGCATCAAATATTCCAAACTGCATTATAAAAATTTTTTTTTGAGATTTTTGGCAAAAAATTGCAATTTCTTGAGCTGCTTCGCCACGTCACGGCAAATCTCATTTGAAGCAGTCCTACACTAAAATATTTTTATAAAATGTGCCATGCGGCCTCACATATAAATAGCAGAACTGCTCTCAGCAGCACTCACCTGGTCTATTGCAGTCCCGTACCCATGACTGAGTCATGGCTGTGGGCGGGACAGGTCCAAGCAAATGCTGCATGAAGTATATATATAGCCTGTGGACAAAGCCTGATGACCCAATGTGAACAGTCACCAAACGCCAAAATCTATACAGATGGAATACATCCCAAATTGGGGTGCATAGCAAGGTGGAGGTCAACCACCGACCAATTCAACAAAGAAACAACAAAGAGCCAGCACCAGTGTGCACTAAGGCATCAAATATTCCAAACTGCATTATAAAAATTTTTTTTTTTGAGATTTTTGGCAAAAAATTGCAATTTCTTGAGCTGCTTCGCCACGTCACGGCAAATCTCATTTGAAGCAGTCCTACACTAAAATATTTTTATAAAATGTGCCATGCGGCCTCACATATAAATAGCAGAACTGCTCTCAGCAGCACTCACCTGGTCTATTGCAGTCCCGTACCCATGACTGAGTCATGGCTGTGGGCGGGACAGGTCCAAGCAAATGCTGCATGAAGTATATATATAGCCTGTGGACAAAGCCTGATGACCCAATGTGAACAGTCACCAAACGCCAAAATCTATACAGATGGAATACATCCCAAATTGGGGTGCATAGCAAGGTGGAGGTCAACCACCGACCAATTCAACAAAGAAACAACAAAGAGCCAGCACCAGTGTGCACTAAGGCATCAAATATTCCAAACTGCATTATAAAATTTTTTTTTTGAGATTTTTGGCAAAAAATTGCAATTTCTTGAGCTGCTTCGCCACGTCACGGCAAATCTCATTTGAAGCAGTCCTACACTAAAATATTTTTATAAAATGTGCCATGCGGCCTCACATATAAATAGCAGAACTGCTCTCAGCAGCACTCACCTGGTCTATTGCAGTCCCGTACCCATGACTGAGTCATGGCTGTGGGCGGGACAGGTCCAAGCAAATGCTGCATGAAGTATATATATAGCCTGTGGACAAAGCCTGATGACCCAATGTGAACAGTCACCAAACGCCAAAATCTATACAGATGGAATACATCCCAAATTGGGGTGCATAGCAAGGTGGAGGTCAACCACCGACCAATTCAACAAAGAAACAACAAAGAGCCAGCACCAGTGTGCACTAAGGCATCAAATATTCCAAACTGCATTATAAAAATTTTTTTTTTGAGATTTTTGGCAAAAAATTGCAATTTCTTGAGCTGCTTCGCCACGTCACGGCAAATCTCATTTGAAGCAGTCCTACACTAAAATATTTTTATAAAATGTGCCATGCGGCCTCACATATAAATAGCAGAACTGCTCTCAGCAGCACTCACCTGGTCTATTGCAGTCCCGTACCCATGACTGAGTCATGGCTGTGGGCGGGACAGGTCCAAGCAAATGCTGCATGAAGTATATATATAGCCTGTGGACAAAGCCTGATGACCCAATGTGAACAGTCACCAAACGCCAAAATCTATACAGATGGAATACATCCCAAATTGGGGTGCATAGCAAGGTGGAGGTCAACCACCGACCAATTCAACAAAGAAACAACAAAGAGCCAGCACCAGTGTGCACTAAGGCATCAAATATTCCAAACTGCATTATAAAAATTTTTTTTTTTTTTTTTGAGATTTTTGGCAAAAAATTGCAATTTCTTGAGCTGCTTCGCCACGTCACGGCAAATCTCATTTGAAGCAGTCCTACACTAAAATATTTTTATAAAATGTGCCATGCGGCCTCACATATAAATAGCAGAACTGCTCTCAGCAGCACTCACCTGGTCTATTGCAGTCCCGTACCCATGACTGAGTCATGGCTGTGGGCGGGACAGGTCCAAGCAAATGCTGCATGAAGTATATATATAGCCTGTGGACAAAGCCTGATGACCCAATGTGAACAGTCACCAAACGCCAAAATCTATACAGATGGAATACATCCCAAATTGGGGTGCATAGCAAGGTGGAGGTCAACCACCGACCAATTCAACAAAGAAACAACAAAGAGCCAGCACCAGTGTGCACTAAGGCATCAAATATTCCAAACTGCATTATAAAATTTTTTTTTTGAGATTTTTGGCAAAAAATTGCAATTTCTTGAGCTGCTTCGCCACGTCACGGCAAATCTCATTTGAAGCAGTCCTACACTAAAATATTTTTATAAAATGTGCCATGCGGCCTCACATATAAATAGCAGAACTGCTCTCAGCAGCACTCACCTGGTCTATTGCAGTCCCGTACCCATGACTGAGTCATGGCTGTGGGCGGGACAGGTCCAAGCAAATGCTGCATGAAGTATATATATAGCCTGTGGACAAAGCCTGATGACCCAATGTGAACAGTCACCAAACGCCAAAATCTATACAGATGGAATACATCCCAAATTGGGGTGCATAGCAAGGTGGAGGTCAACCACCGACCAATTCAACAAAGAAACAACAAAGAGCCAGCACCAGTGTGCACTAAGGCATCAAATATTCCAAACTGCATTATAAAAAAATTTTTTTGAGATTTTTGGCAAAAAATTGCAATTTCTTGAGCTGCTTCGCCACGTCTCGGCAAATCTCATTTGAAGCAGTCCTACACTAAAATATTTTTATAAAATGTGCCACGCGGCCTCACATATAAATAGCAGAACTGCTCTCAGCAGCACTCACCTGGTCTATTGCAGTCCCGTACCCATGACTGAGTCATGGCTGTGGGCGGGACAGGTCCAAGCAAATGCTGCATGAAGTATATATATAGCCTGTGGACAAAGCCTGATGACCCAATGTGAACAGTCACCAAACGCCAAAATCTATACAGATGGAATACATCTCAAAAAAAAAAATTTTTATAATGCAGTTTGGAATATTTGATGCCTTAGTGCACATTGGTGCTGGCTCTTTGTTGTTTCTTTGTTGAATTGGTCGGTGGTTGACCTCCACCTTGCTATGCACCCCAATTTGGGATGTATTCCATCTGTATAGATTTTGGCGTTTGGTGACTGTTCACATTGGGTCATCAGGCTTTGTCCACAGGCTATATATATACTTCATGCAGCATTTGCTTGGACCTGTCCCGCCCACAGCCATGACTCAGTCATGGGTACGGGACTGCAATAGACCAGGTGAGTGCTGCTGAGAGCAGTTCTGCTATTTATATGTGAGGCCGCATGGCACATTTTATAAAAATATTTTAGTGTAGGACTGCTTCAAATGAGATTTGCCGTGACGTGGCGAAGCAGCTCAAGAAATTGCAATTTTTTGCCAAAAATCTCAAAAAAAAATTTTTATAATGCAGTTTGGAATATTTGATGCCTTAGTGCACATTGGTGCTGGCTCTTTGTTGTTTCAGATTATCTAAGATGTATCACTTCCTGAGCACCCTCCCCACTTTTACTTCAATTCTAGAGTAAGAGATTTTTTTTGGCTTCCACAGTAATAGCATCCAAAAAAATAAAGTACAGTACAGTCATGAATCATGACTCATGATATTTCCTAAGTCAAGTATAGGAAACATCATATGTCCTGTATGCAGTATTATATATTTATTATGCTCACTCATATAACACTATTAATTAAACAGCGACTTACAGGCATCATTATTGTTTACCCTATTGGAGCTTACATTCTAAATTTCCAATCATTATGTATAGTTACAGTTACATAGGCTGATAAAAGACCTAAGTCCATCATGTTCAACCTTCCTCCACCAATTATACATTTTTTGTCACTAAATTATCTATAACCTACAATACTCTGTGTACTGAGGGAAATCATCCAGCCCTTTTTTAAAAGATGTTATAGTGTCTGCCGTTACTTCTTCTTGTGGTAGGGGATTCCACAGTGTGACTGCTCTAACTGTAAAGAACCCTTTCCTATTTAGCTGCCAAAATCGTCTTTCTTGCACTTGCAGTGAGTGCCCTCTGGTCTTTAGTATTGTCTTTGGAAGAAATGAGTCATGTGCCAGGCTTTAGTATTGACAACACATGTATTTATACATATAAATGAAATCTCCTCTGATACATCTTTTATTCTAAGTTAACCAAGCCCACCTCTTCCAACCTCTCATCATATGGCAGACCTTTCATCCATTGTAATAATCTAGTTGCCCACCTTTGAACTGACTCTAACTTCTGAATATACTGTTTAAAACATGAAGTCCAAAACAGGATCCCATATTCTAGATGTGGCCTTACAAGTGATTTGGGAGCAAAATCCATGCAAACACAGGCAGAACATAAAAATGTTGTCCTGGTGGGTGGGAATTGAGCAAGGACCCCAGCGCTACAAAGCAACAGTGCTAACCACTGAGCTACCATGCTGCCCCAAGTAGTCTTGCTCCCCACCATGGCTTCCATATGGTAGTATTGTCCACCGATTATACCCCCATACAGGTGTAAAGTCCCACTTTTTTGCTCCAAATATTAGTAATTTTTCCCCTTTGTGGGATCACACATTAACAACACCCCCTATGAGGCCCTGTAAATTAATAGTGTCCTACTATTTGGCACTCATACAATAATGATGTCCTCCTTTCTAGTCCAGATACAATATTAAGATCTCACTATGTGATCCCCATGCCAGAATACCATCCGCTTGTGTAACTGTAGTCCCCATGAATCAATTTTTCCCCCTTTATGTGGCCTCAAGCAGTAATAATGCACCCTCATGTGTCCAAAACACACATTAATAATGTCTACCTATGTGGCCATGCACCCCATGCAATAACATTGCCACCCTATCTATGTGCACCCATAAATTAATAATGTCCTCCTATGTGGCCTTGATTCAGTAATAAGGTCCTCCCATGTAGCCCTCATATGCTAATACTGTCACCCATTTCTCCTCCATACCCTCCATACCTTAAAGGGAATCTATCACCACTTTGACCTTCGTAGACTGTTAATGTGGGCATACAGGTTATAGAATGCTGACAATAGTCTTACCTTTATGTCTGATATCATATGGCTTATTGTGGAAAAATCATCTTTTATCACTTTATGTAAATGATCTCTTCCAGGCTATGGGGCGGATGCTGCCTGGAAGATAACTCCGCCTTCAGAGATTATTTTAAATAAAAGGGGTGAGACATGTAACTGATACAGAACAGGAGAAATGAAATTTGTCTTCTTTCAAACACTTTTTTTGCAGCTCCCTGAGCTTTGCTTCATTGCAACAATGCTGCAACACTTTAGGAACAAGGAGGAGAGGAAGAATATGTACCAATAATAATATAAAATAGTATTTTATTAATGTTAAATGTTGAAGAGTATACAAAACATTTTTAAAAGCTCAAGAAATAGAAAAAATGGATGGGTCAGAATAATTGTACAAATAAGCGTAGAAAAGGGGTAACAATTATCATGTATTAATAACAACACCCACCCCACATGCCAAACAGGTTTGATAATGTATAGGACCAATCTAATAAATTGTGGTCTCACAGAAACACATGTGAAAGTAACTGCAATATTACATAGAAAAAAAAGAGGAAACCTATAAATTAAAATGAGGTTGGTTAGAGGCACAACTGCATAATGGTCCCCATATTACTATTAGATAGAAAAATGCCAGAGAGATCTTTCATGGAGAATATCTATTATTTTTAGAAAAAGGGGTCTAATCCAAAGACCTGTAAATGCATACAGTTGCACACTGAAAAAGCCAAAAATGTACAAGGGAAAATATGGCACTGCATTACTGCAAAAGAGAGATATTTAGTTTATGTATTGGCCAATGCATGTAAGCCCGGAAACCAATGGCAAGGTATATCTCTGTTATCCGGGAACCTAACATAAATGCCACTATCTAGGTTAAAAACATCCGCATCTGGGCAAAATGCCACTATTTGGACTACAAACCTCCATGTATGGGCAGCTAGGCTCCTGCTACAATGGTTATGAACACAACCAGGTCTTAGGGCGGAGTGCTCAGTCAGAAAAAGACTCTCTCTTTTGCAGTAATGCAGTGCCATATTTTCCCTTGTACATTTTTGGCTTTTTCAGTGTGCAACTGTATGCATTTATAGTTACTATGTTTTTTCAGTTAGCACCTGTTCACATTTGTTGGATGTGCGGGTCAGTTTTTTGATATTTCTAGTTAACCCAAAGACCTGGTCCTGGATGTATTGCCCTGATGCAGGATCCCAAGGAAGAAATGAGACTTATAGTAGAATATGGGTATAAAGCCAAGATAAGGCCTTTATAGGCTGGATCACAGCCAATGGAAAGCCTGCACTAATAGTAAAGGGTTTAGATATAGATACATGTGGCAAAAGAGTCCAATACATATGTCCATATATAATGTGCTAAATGCACTTTAATTCCCTGGTGCGGGGTCCCAAAGGGTTAATAAGATCTTTATGAAAGCATATGCGTGTAAAGCCGAGATAAGACATATATAGGCCAGGTTACAGCCAATGAAAAGCCCGCACTAGTGGTGAAAAGATGAATATGACTACATATGACAAAGGGACCAGAAATATATATATATATATATATATATATATATATATATATATATATATATATATATATATATATACATGTATTGTGCTAATTGGAATTCAATTGTCTGGTGCAGCATCCCCAAAAAGTTAGTGGAGTCTATATAATGGCATATGTATGTAAAGCTGAAGAGGGCCTATATAAGCCGAATAACAACTATTGTGAGACCCGCACCAGTAATAAAGAGGTTAAATGTAAATACATGTAGCAAAAAAAAGACCAGATGGTTAAGTGCATATATAAAGTGCAGAGTGCACTCAAATTACCTTTGGATGTAAATCAGAATTGGTGCACCCTCAGAGTATAAAGTGTAACATGGCCATAAATGCTTTGTATATAATGTTGCAACACTGTCTGCCTGCAAGCTGGAGGGTGAAGCTGAGAGACACCTACAGAAGTATCAGGTATAATCACACACAGCTCTGCAGTGAGAGCAGAGAGCGGCCATCACACTGGTAACGCCCCTTTTATTTAAAATAAACTCTGGAGTCGGAGTTATCATCCAGGCAACATCCACCCTGTAGCCTGTAAGATCTCATTTACATAAAGTGATAAAAGGTGATATTTCCACAACAATGCATCTGATACAAGACATAAAGGTATGGATTTTTTCAGCATTTTTAACCGGTATGCCCATATTAACAGTTTAAAAAGGTTAAAGTGGTGACAGATTGCCTTTAATATTGCCCCCATTGTGCCTCTATGGCAAGCCCCAAAATAATCTTCACACTACTATTGAAAAAATCATCTGAATCTCACTCCTGTCACTGTTCCCCTGCTCAGCAACTTGTTCTTCATTCTGTCAGGTCTACAGTTGTTGACTAAGTGAGGGGCAGGGAGCTAGCGGCTCTTTACTCTGCAATAGTTTTCAACTGGAGGTGCATCTGACGACATATCTCCACTTGAAAGTAGTGCTGGCAACTGAGGGCCTTCCTCCACCATAGCCTTGGCTATTTGTACACCCAGTGACCACAGTTGTACACCACTGCTGGCCAACTTCCTTAAAGCATAACTGTTGTTTTCATTTTTATTTCATAAGCCAATAGTACACGTCAAATTAAGCAACTTTGTTATATATCTTAGACAAATTTGCTCTTTTTTCTGCTAGAATCGATCAGTCATTATCGGTAACAACTGCCATCTCCTATCTCAGTAATGGGAAAGTCTTCACTGAATACAGATTTTACCCCAGAATTAGGAATTATGATAATGACTGGTGATGTCTGGCAGAGAAAGAAATAAATGTCTAATGAGATATATTACAGAGTTGCTTATTTTCATATGTACTGTTGATTTCTAAAATAAAAATTAAAATGCCGCTACGCTTTAAATAATTTATCATAAAACACCATTCTATTGTAGTAATAAAGGTTACAGCAGATCGATCATTTTTTTCAGCAGTGAAATTGTTATCAAAACAGATGGCAGTCATGACATATTAAAATGGAAAATTTATTTTAAAATTCAATTCATATCTTACAAAGACAGTCTAAAGATTTAAGACAGTATCTGACATTCTGTGGAAAGATCAAGAACATTTTACTTGTGAGAGTCAAACAGCTATGTGAAGACCATATGACAGAAAACAGGGCATTAGCTAAACTAGCTGCAATTTTCTTGTTGCTAAATATAAACTAAAATGGGAATTCATGCGTATAAAGAGTTATTAACAAACAACGATTTGACATTTATTTAGACAGATATATGTGGTGAGTCAAAGTTTTAATGTTTGAACTGAGATTTTGTTGTTTATAAGCCATATACAAAGGAAAAAAGCTAAAAAACTTTACTGAGGTTCATGCGCACATTTATAGTTACATTTTTTTTATTGTATTTTATCTAAAATTTTAAAAAGTTGTATTATTTTTTATTTTTTATTTATTGCACCATAAAAAATGAATCCAGTGAATGTAATATTCTCACAAACAAATATTCAGCTCTGACATCTTATTGTTACTTTCAGTGCTGTATAGTTATTGTGAGTCTCACATTGCTGTTACGTTGAACTGACACTCAACGTTTTGCAGTGTTTTTTCATGGTATATGTAATATTCACAAACTGCAGTCAAATGTTACTTTAAAGTATGTAGCTCATTATTATAAAGTCAAAATTTTATACAGAGATTTTATTTTTGCTGTTTGAGTTTGCAACATTTTTATATAGAAATAAAAGTCAATAAACAACATGTTATTAAAATTGGACTAAAAAAAATACAGTGCAAGAAAGGGTGAGTATGTCCAAGCAATTTACTATTTTCAGTGTAAAATCCTGAGGAAGAAATAGGCACAACATAAAGAAGCAATTAGCTAGCCTTCATAGAGTGGAGTGAACAGCGAGAGTCCGAATGCCTAAGAGGGTAGAGCCCATCCCTTTGGAAAAAAGCTAAACAATATGAAGATGGAGCAACAAAGCTAGTTTGCTGGATACTACCTTGGTGACAGCTTCTACACTAAAGTTCTGATAATAACTAAATGCGGGAGGAGCTAAAGAGATTTTTGGTTCATGCAGTGAACCCCCGATTAATGAACTGTTATTAGCTCTATTGGAAGCCATGTGTAGACATTGAGCGGGATGAATCACACAGTTCCGTTGAATGTGTAGCAGCTGAAGCTCAATAATGCACCGCCACTAATATAACGTTGATGACTGACACTAAATACAACGCCTTTGAAATAATTTATTGTTTTACTAACAACTGTCATTTCCTTACCAGAGTTCGCTCCTGCGACTTCTGCATTGATCACCAGCCAGCGCCGTGTTCCCGCTGTGGATAGTGCTGGTGATAGGAAAGGAGTCAGTGCCAGTGGCTCTGGTGGGGGCAGGCTCCACTCATCCACTAATATGGGTTTCCCTGGGACCTGCAGTACCACTGGCTGACTGTAGGTGGCATGTTTATTTCCAGCTGAAGCTACTACTATTTAACTACAGCCATTGGGAAGACACTACACCCTTCTAATTCCCCCTCCTGTCTGCTGGTCTCTGCCAGAGATAGTTCTGAATTCCTGGTTCCTGTTTTGTATTGTGATTCCAGTGTTTTTACTTCTACCTGTTCTCTGACTACCCTCCTGCCTGCCGTTTTCGTAGCTCGCTACCCGATCCGGATTTGACCTCTGTCTGGTTTCCTGATTACGTCCTTCTCTGGCTGATTTTTTCTCTGTTCTGCATTTTAACCCTGCCTGACTACTACTCTCCTTGGACTGCAGCCTACCACAGGTAGTGATCTCCGGGGTCCTATGTTATTCCAAATCCCTGTATAGGGGTTAAAAGGTTTCAGGGTTCTCAGGGTCCTGCTTTGTGAGTGGCTTTCCTCTAGCCTATTCGTTACAGTCAGTCTGAGTCTGTGGTTCAAGGTAGGCGTTACAACAGCACATTCTTGGGCCAAAACGAGCATCTCTATTTCATATGAAAATAGTAACAGATTGCAATAACAAGAATGGCTAGAATAGTGGGAGGTGTAATCCAATAAATGCTAAGCAATAAAAGAATATAGTCTTATTGTATAGTCCATACTGTATGTGAATATGAGTGCTCCTTGGCGGTGCATACACTTTTGCTGATGAACAGTAAACAACCAGAAATGTGTGCTCCATGGTAAAAATAGTGGATATGTATGATTATTGTTATTAAGTAAAACTCTGGTAATTATAAATGCTGGTCAATAAGGGGTTATAAGAAGCCTTCTGACTTCTAAATAAATACTTGAGTCCAGTGGAGTGTTCCATTTTTTAATGGGAATTTGCTTTCTTGATATAATTGTGTCTTTTTTTTTATAAAGGCTAAATGTAATTCATTGCATACAACAGAGGGTTGCCATTCTGGAACTCTGTATCATAAACCCATCTGTTGATTGTTTTTCCTGTAATTTGTTAAATTGTAGCATATGTAAAACAGATTGAATGACTTGGCATTTAAAATATCATACAATTTCTTTCATATGGATCTTTTATTGCTGAATATCATTACTTAGGCTCCCATCTCATTTTTGGCAATGTGAGAGGTATATATTGGAAGTTTTCTCTGACTTCCACCACTGAGATGTTAATGGGTGCTTGTTTACTAAGATTGTATGTACCGTATGTTTCGTTTTATAAGATGCACTGGATTATAAGATGCACCCCAAATATAGAAATAAAAAAGGTTAAAAAAAATAGGGTCCACTTTATACTCCGGTGGTGTCTTTCCGTAGGGGGGCAACAGCAATGGTAGAGCGGGGGTGATAGGAGGCTGGGGAGGTGCTGGATTAGAGTAATGCTGGCTGCTGTATGGCCAGCTGCGGTGTTTCCGGCTGTGTTGGCTGCTGTATGGCCAGCTGTGCTAGCTGCTGTGTGGTCGGCTGCGCTGGCTGCTGCGTGGCCAGTCACGCTGGCTGCTGTGTGGCCTGCTGTGCTTGCTGCTGTGTTGCTGTCCAGGTTTGCTGCTGTGTGGCTGGCCGTACTGGCTGTGTGGAGCAGGGCAGTGTGGGAGTGAGATGCTCTGTTGGTGGTGTGATCTTCAAATAATGCCTCCAAAATCGGTGATTGTGCACATTGAGCTCTAGGCTCAATGACAATCCGAGAGCTCCATCTGCGCATGCGCCGACTCCTGGTGGCATTATTTGAAGATCACATCGCCGACAGAGCATCTCACCCCCACACTGCCTTGCTCCACACAGTTTAGTGCAGTGGTCGGACGAGTGATCCTTACCTGTCCACTCACTACTCAGGACTATTGTATGGTCACTCAGGGCTTCAAGCTCCTGCTCGGCGATAGGTGAGAAGCCTGTATAAGGACTGGCTAGGAGTGTAGGGTAGACTTGTAGGTAAGTGGAGGAGGTGTCATCCTCCCTCTCGTAAATGGTAGGGCCCACCATTGTTAAAATGACCCCCGGTGTACCCTTTGTTTGTCATGGTAAAACACGTTTGTTCTGTATTTTTTCCCTACACCGGACCTTCCCCAAGTCCGTGCGTGACAAACACCTTGAACATAGCTAAAAATAAGTGGTGAACAAAGCATTACTTAATATATATAGTTATTTCTAAATTGTTATGGCATGTGTATGGCATGCAATAGTCACAAAGGAAGTGAAGATCTTTAATTGGTTACATAAATTATCCCTTCAAAGAACCTGATTGTAACAAATTGTCTTTCCTCAAGGTCAAGATTCTAAGTAGCATTTGTTATTAATTATTGTACAGAACATCTTGGATTATTAGTGATATCTAGCACATTGTGGTTGAATATAGATTTTCCTCTTCATCAACATTGAGTAAAATAAGCCATGACTCATGGAGTATTTGTAGTTTTAATGAAATGTAATTTAGGGTGTCTGAAAATAAATCTAATGTAGCATTGAAATCAGAGGTATAACAATAAGGCCTTGACTGCATCATCTCTTATAATTATGAAGACATGTCATAAGACATTGTTTAGGTGAGGACAAAACAAAATACCAGGTAACATCATGACTAGAGATGAGTGAACCGGTCGCGGTTCGGCTCGAGCTCGGTTCGCCGAACCGAGGCCTGGTTCAAGTTCTCTTCGGCGAACCACTCGAACCCCATAGGAAACAATGGGAGGCAATCACAAACACATAAAAACGCATTAAAATGTACACATACAGTTAATAAACATTGCCATAACACTTACCTGTCCCCGGGATGCGTCCTGCACTCTGTCTCCCGCAGCTTTTCCATCGGTAATCGCTGCGTCCTCCGGGAACACCAGCAGTGATGCAGGACCTATCGTGACGTCAAAATAGCCATGTGACCAGTCACATGTCTATTATCTCATTGGCTACAGACTGGTCACATGACTATGGTGCGTCATCTCTCTGTTACATGGTGCACGTTTGTGTATCGCCATGTACCGGCGACATGCTCTAGCACATGGTCGACTCCCCACTCTGCTTCCCTGCTCCCTTAAGGTACCGTCACACTAAGCAACGCTCCAGCGATCCCACCAGCAACCTGACCTGGCAGTGATCGCTGGAGCGTCGCTACATGGGTTGCTGGTGAGCTGTCACACAGGCAGATCTCACCATCAACCAGTAACCAGCCCCCAGCCAGCAGCACGCGTGGAAGCGATGCTGCGCCTGGTAACTAAGGTAAATATCGGGTAACCAACCCGATATTTACCTTGGTTACCAGCGCACACCGCTTAGCGCTGGCTCCCTGCACTCCTAGCCAGAGTACACATCGGGTTAATTACCTGTGGTTCTCCTTTAAGTTCAAAACCAAGATTGCCTTTGCTGTCCTGGGCAAAGAAGTATGTTTTCTATACTTTTTTTCTAATAGTATTCTCTGTGCCTTTGTAATTTGAGATCACAATAAATGTCTGGAGCATGAGAATCTGGGTGAAATGTCCAGCCAAACAGTATGGTTATTATACCAGAAAAATACCTTGTATACCTAAGTACATGAACTGATTGGCCGTCTAGTACTGCCTGGTTATAAATCAGGGCCCCGCTAGAGTACAATACCATATACAGTTAGGTCCAGAAATATTTGGACAGTGACACAAGTTTTGTTATTTTAGCTGTTTACAAAAACATGTTCAGAAATACAATTATATATATAATATGGGCTGAAAGTGCACACTCCCAGCTGCAATATGAGAGTTTTCACATCCAAATCGGAGAAAGGGTTTAGGAATTATAGCTCTGTAATGCATAGCCTCCTGTTTTTCAAGGGACCAAAAGTAATTGGACAAGGGACTCTAAGGGCTGCAATTAACTCTGAAGGCGTCTCCCTCGTTAACCTGTAATCAATGAAGTAGTTAAAAGGTCTGGGGTTGATTACAGGTGTGTGGTTTTGCATTTGGAAGCTGTTGCTGTGACCAGACAACATGCGGTCTAAGGAACTCTCAATTGAGGTGAAGCAGAACATCCTGAGGCTGAAAAAAAAGAAAAAATCCATCAGAGAGATAGCAGACATGCTTGGAGTAGCAAAATCAACAGTCGGATACATTCTGAGAAAAAAGGAATTGACTGGTGAGCTTGGGAACTCAAAAAAGCCTGGGCGTCCACGGATGACAACAGTGGTGGATGATCGCCGCATACTTTCTTTGGTGAAGAAGAACCCGTTCACAACATCAACTGAAGTACAGAACACTCTCAGTGAAGTAGGTGTATCTGTCTCTAAGTCAACAGTAAAGAGAAGACTCCATGAAAGTAAATACAAAGGGTTCACATCTAGATGCAAACCATTCATTAATTCCAAAAATAGACAGGCCAGAGTTAAATTTGCTGAAAAACACCTCATGAAGCCAGCTCAGTTCTGGAAAAGTATTCTATGGACAGATGAGACAAAGATCAACCTGTACCAGAATGATGGGAAGAAAAAAGTTTGGAGAAGAAAGGGAACGGCACATGATCCAAGGCACACCACATCCTCTGTAAAACATGGTGGAGGCAACGTGATGGCATGGGCATGCATGGCTTTCAATGGCACTGGGTCACTTGTGTTTATTGATGACATAACAGCAGACAAGAGTAGCCGGATGAATTCTGAAGTGTACCGGGATATACTTTCAGCCCAGATTCAGCCAAATGCCGCAAAGTTGATCAGACGGCGCTTCATAGTACAGATGGACAATGACCCAAAGCATACAGCCAAAGCTACCCAGGAGTTCATGAGTGCAAAAAAGTGGAACATTCTGCAATGGCCAAGTCAATCACCAGATCTTAACCCAATTGAGCATGCATTTCACTTGCTCAAATCCAGACTTAAGACGGAAAGACCCACAAACAAGCAAGACCTGAAGGCTGCGGCTGTAAAGGCCTGGCAAAGCATTAAAAAGGAGGAAACCCAGCGTTTGGTGTTGTCCATGGGTTCCAGACTTAAGGCAGTGATTGCCTCCAAAGGATTCGCAACAAAATATTGAAAATAAAAATATTTTGTTTGGGTTTGGTTTATTTGTCCAATTACTTTTGACCTCCTAAAATGTAGAGTGTTTGTAAAGAAATGTGTACAATTCCTACAATTTCTATCAGATATTTTTGTTCAAACCTTCAAATTAAACGTTACAATCTGCACTTGAATTCTGTTGTAGAGGTTTCATTTCAAATCCAATGTGGTGGCATGCAGAGCCCAACTCGCGAAAATTGTGTCACTGTCCAAATATTTCTGGACCTAACTGTATATGGCAGTCTTCTGTATCTGAGAAAGGATGGACTCCTCCTTTTAAACTGTATGAGCTATATTGGAACCTAAAGAAGCTTCTGCCTTTAAAATGCCCTTAACAGTTTATTTCTAGAGTCCAGCAGCTGTATGACTGTAACACATATGAACTCTTTATCTTAAATTACATTTTCAGATTACAATTTTTAATATCCATTTTTTTTCCTATTTTTAGTTGACAGTTTATGACTTTGGAACCAATTACCAGTTTCCTGTTACAAATTTATCAAAATATAGCGGTAATTTAGGAAGAAATTAATATTTGAACGTAAGAGTCCACTATAATGCAAATATCACTTGTGTTCCAAGCAGAATTCAGGGTTGACTCGCTGTATTTCCAATATGCTACTCTCTTGTCTTGCATGCTCTACCAGTTGTTCATTCTTTCTACTTGAAAGGAGCATTGAAAATACCTTGCAGTTGACAATTTGGTTACTTTCTATAAATGCAATCATCATGTAATAACCAATTAACCCCTGATATTTCTGAGTTTAAAATATAACAATATTAATGTACTAATCTTTACTGTGTTCAAGTCCTGCATATGTCTATCACTCTGGTTAATTTAGAAGTTAAACAGTATGATATATGTAGATGTCAATGCATGTGAATTACAGATGAACAGATCAAACCGCTATGGATTGACTTCAAGATGAATTTCCAAAAATTTGCAGAAAAAAAATGCTAATGCTTGGTACTATATTCACACTGTTGAAGACCGGGCTAATGACATATAGTATGACTGGGTACACCTCCCCATAATGCCTTGGAGCTATCACATCACAATCATATCACATAGTCTAGCATAGTCAATTAAGGCGGACTTTCACAGTCATTATAATAAATAAGGGATGGCCAAGCAGTGCCAGTGCCATTTTAGGATGTGACTGACTGAGGATATTAAGTCAGATTGCCTAGCTGATTAGACATAGGGAAAGAAATAGACCTAAATCTGACTATGGTATACATCTGTATTGTTGAAGTATATTGAGAATGTGAGTGGTACTCTCAGTCTGTAAATTGTAATAAAAAAAACAGATTAATTGGTAGGTGCTGAACCAGCATAGTCAGTGTGACTGTGAATTAATTGAGCTTTAATATACTACTGTTAGCAGCACCTTAATAATAGCATTTTTTATATTATTATTCACACATGCAAAGAAGGACAGTTTAATACCTTTCTGTTCTAATTTTACCAGTAAAGTCCTATAACCAAAACTAGTTGGTGTACGTTCCCAAGATCAGTATTTGATGAGTTTTTGATGCTGTAGAATTTCTGCATCAATGCCACAGTGTAGTTTACTTGCATTTTTTCTTTGCATTTTTGTGTGTATTTTTTGTTACATGGGTATTTGATACATTTTGACTCATGCGTTTTTGTCTCCTTTCAATAAAGTTGGTTGAAACACAGGCAGCAGGCAAAACAGGAAGTTGCCCATAGCAAATAGTTCAACTATTAAAGTAATACTAGTTTATTATTACATATTATAGTGGCATATAATCATGCATAATTATAATACCTTCACCATATCATAAGAAGCACTATAACCACCCATGTCCCAATACACACAAACACACATATACAAGCACAAAAAATATAAAGATATAGCTAGATAAATGATAAAAATTAGATAGAATAGACAGAGAGACATATCCTGCTGCTATCTAATTTTTCAACCCCGTTACATGTTATAAAATTGCACCTTTTAGTGACTTTCATTGTCACTAAAGAGTGTTTAGCCTGGTTTAACCTAATACATAATTAAATAAATAATGATAGCTGCACTGATATTATCAGGCTGGGAAGGTCCATGGTTGTTGGCCCAGCCTAAAAATTCCAGCTCGCATTCACTCCAGAAGGGGCACATCACATAAGATGCTTCAATTTTAGGGCTTCACCTTGGCTCTTCCTCATTTCTCTAGTGCTTTAGCAATCAGGGTAATGGTAGTTGGGGTTCATATCAGCTGTGTAAAGTCAGGCATTTATCACTGGTGTTAGTAATGGAGAGGTTTCTATTAGGCACCCTCACTACTAAATAAAAAGAAGAAAACATGCATACAAAAATATTTTTCAGCTTTTTCCCTGGTTCACCAATTTATTTAAGAAAAAAAAGCCATGTAGGTCCAATATAGTCCAGGGATTCCGATACAGTTCAGGTATTCAAAGATAGTCCACAAGTAGAAACCTGAAAGACGCAAAAAGAGAGAACTAGAAAAAAGAGCATTACCAGGTAATCAAAAAAGTGCAGAGTGTGGCGCTGGAAGTGATGTCACAATGAGTACAGGAGCCTCTAGGGCTCAGAATCCAATCCTAGCTAATCCCTGATGAAGGAGCCTGTGATGCTCCAAAACATGTAGGATTCGATTCTGAGCTCTATAGGGTCATTTACTCATTGTGACATCACTTCAAACGTCGAATTCTGCACCTTGTTGGTTAGCTGGGAACACCGACAGGTGAGGCGTCCCAGTAACGACATTGCAGGAGAACCAGTGCCTGCTCTCAGAGGGATAGACCCACACAGCACATAGACTTCAGCTACTCCTTATCAAACCTGGCACTTCTACCTTGGACTAACAAGCTATCTGACAACTAAAGGTGAGCTGACCCTCTCATTGAGGCCACTTGTGGTGTAAGGCTCAATAGCTACACGTGCAGTGTGTGCTCTTACATCTTAGAACTATTTATTGCAAAACTTGTTTTATTACTCTGTACTCATATATTTTCAGCTGCACAATTATGTAATGTGTTCCATGCAACAGCTTTAAGGGGCCAGTGGAGGGTCTGAAGGCACCACTGCATGTGCTATATTTTATTGGTATTTAGTTATATTCCTATCAATAAGCCACTGTTATACTACTAGCTGGGCAAAATCAGAGGTACTTTAGGTATTGCTAAATAGTGAGAAATCCTGCTCACTGTTAATTTTATCCTACGGTTTACACCCAAAGGCACACAACTATACAGTTAGGTCCAGAAATATTTGGACAGTGAATCATAGTTCTGTAATGCATAGCCTCCTCTTTTTCAAGGGACCAAAAGTAATTGGACAAGGAACTCTAAGGGCTGCAATTAACTCTGAAGGCGTCTCCCTCGTTAACCTGTAATCAATGAAGTAGTTAAAAGGTCTGGGGTTGATTACAGGTGTGTGGTTTTGCATTTGGAAGCTGTTGCTGTGACCAGACAACATGCGGTCTAAGGAACTCTCAATTGAGGTGAAGCAGAACATCCTGAGGCTGAAAAAAAAGAAAAAATCCATCAGAGAGATAGCAGACATGCTTGGAGTAGCAAAATCAACAGTCGGGTACATTCTGAGAAAAAAGGAATTGACTGGTGAGCTTGGGAACTCAAAAAGGCCTGGGCGTCCACGGATGACAACAGTGGTGGATGATCGCCGCATACTTTCTTTGGTGAAGAAGAACCCGTTCACAACATCAACTGAAGTCCAGAACACTCTCAGTGAAGTAGGTGTATCTGTCTCTAAGTCAACAGTAAAGAGAAGACTGCATGAAAGTAAATACAAAGGGTTCACATCTAGATGCAAACCATTCATCAATTCCAAAAATAGACAGGCCAGAGTTAAATTTGCTGAAAAACACCTCATGAAGCCAGCTCAGTTCTGGAAAAGTATTTTTGTTTGGGTTTGGTTTATTTGTCCAATTACTTTTGACTAGAGATGAGCGAACCGGTCGCGGTTCGGCTCGAGGTTGGTTCGCCGAACGGACCTCCCGTTCAAGTTCGGTTCGTCGAACGTTCGACGAACCGAACTCGAACTGCATAGGAAACAATGGCAGGCAATCACAAACACAGAAAAACACCTAGAAAACACCCTCAAAGGTGTCCTAAAGGTGACAAACAACTCAAACACATTGGAAAGTGACAAGGACATATACTCATGCGAAAACAAAACAGCTGGACAAGGAAAAAGAGGAGGACACACAGATATAGGCATGGCACGCCCTTCTAAAATCATGTAAAACACCGCAAGGTGACTCCAAGCGGAGTCTCCATTTTTTCCAAAAATTGGGCCACACACACACCCACCCCTTCAGTGGCAGCAGTTGTGCCCCAGTTGTACACTTCACAGCTACATTTGCATCAAGCACATTCAAAAATACGCCATTCTTATCCATCCCCAGGATGACACCGGGGTAGGTAGCAAAGTCTTTGCTGACCCATGACTTGTTCATCTTGGCTTCTTTTAAAAACAATGTAAGCAAGGGTTACTCCAAGCGGAGTCTCCCTTTTTTCCAAAAATTGGGCCACACAGACACCCACCCCATCAGTGGCAGCACTTGGGCCCTAGTTGCAAACAGGATGTTTTGATTTGCATCAAGCACATTCAAAAATACGCCATTCTTATCCGTCCCCAGGATGACACCGGGGTAGGTAGCAAAGTCTTTCCTGATCCCAGCTCTGTTCATCTTGGCTTCTTTTAAAAACACATCAAGCAAGGGTTACTCCAAGCGGAGTCTCCCTTTTTTTCCAAAAATTGGGCCACACAGACACCCACCCCATCAGTGGCAGCACTTGGGCCCTAGTTGCAAACAGGATGTTTTGATTTGCATCAAGCACATTCAAAAATACGCCATTCTTATCCGTCCCCAGGATGACACCGGGGTAGGTAGCAAAGTCTTTGCTGATCCCAGCTCTGTTCATCTTGGCTTCTTTTAAAAACACATCAAGCAAGGGTTACTCCAAGCGGAGTCTCCCTTTTTTTCCAAAAATTGGGCCACACAGACACCCACCCCATCAGTGGCAGCACTTGGGCCCTAGTTGCAAACAGGATGTTTTGATTTGCATCAAGCACATTCAAAAATACGCCATTCTTATCCGTCCCCAGGATGACACCGGGGTAGGTAGCAAAGTCTTTGCTGATCCCAGCTCTGTTCATCTTGGCTTCTTTTAAAAACACATCAAGCAAGGGTTACTCCAAGCGGAGTCTCCCTTTTTTTCCAAAAATTGGGCCACACAGACACCCACCCCATCAGTGGCAGCACTTGGGCCCTAGTTGCAAACAGGATGTTTTGATTTGCATCAAGCACATTCAAAAATACGCCATTTTTATCCGTCCCCAGGATGACACCGGGGTAGGTAGCAAAGTCTTTGCTGATCCCAGCTCTGTTCATCTTGGCTTCTTTTAAAAACACATCAAGCAAGGGTTACTCCAAGCGGAGTCTCCCTTTTTTTCCAAAAATTGGGCCACACAGACACCCACCCCATCAGTGGCAGCACTTGGGCCCTAGTTGCAAACAGGATGTTTTGATTTGCATCAAGCACATTCAAAAATACGCCATTCTTATCCGTCCCCAGGATGACACCGGGGTAGGTAGCAAAGTCTTTCCTGATCCCAGCTCTGTTCATCTTGGCTTCTTTTAAAAACACATCAAGCAAGGGTTACTCCAAGCGGAGTCTCCCTTTTTTTCCAAAAATTGGGCCACACAGACACCCACCCCATCAGTGGCAGCACTTGGGCCCTAGTTGCAAACAGGATGTTTTGATTTGCATCAAGCACATTCAAAAATACGCCATTCTTATCCGTCCCCAGGATGACACCGGGGTAGGTAGCAAAGTCTTTGCTGATCCCAGCTCTGTTCATCTTGGCTTCTTTTAAAAACACATCAAGCAAGGGTTACTCCAAGCGGAGTCTCCCTTTTTTTCCAAAAATTGGGCCACACAGACACCCACCCCATCAGTGGCAGCACTTGGGCCCTAGTTGCAAACAGGATGTTTTGATTTGCATCAAGCACATTCAAAAATACGCCATTCTTATCCGTCCCCAGGATGACACCGGGGTAGGTAGCAAAGTCTTTCCTGATCCCAGCTCTGTTCATCTTGGCTTCTTTTAAAAACACATCAAGCAAGGGTTACTCCAAGCGGAGTCTCCCTTTTTTTCCAAAAATTGGGCCACACAGACACCCACCCCATCAGTGGCAGCACTTGGGCCCTAGTTGCAAACAGGATGTTTTGATTTGCATCAAGCACATTCAAAAATACGCCATTCTTATCCGTCCCCAGGATGACACCGGGGTAGGTAGCAAAGTCTTTGCTGATCCCAGCTCTGTTCATCTTGGCTTCTTTTAAAAACACATCAAGCAAGGGTTACTCCAAGCGGAGTCTCCCTTTTTTTCCAAAAATTGGGCCACACAGACACCCACCCCATCAGTGGCAGCACTTGGGCCCTAGTTGCAAACAGGATGTTTTGATTTGCATCAAGCACATTCAAAAATACGCCATTCTTATCCGTCCCCAGGATGACACCGGGGTAGGTAGCAAAGTCTTTCCTGATCCCAGCTCTGTTCATCTTGGCTTCTTTTAAAAACACATCAAGCAAGGGTTACTCCAAGCGGAGTCTCCCTTTTTTTCCAAAAATTGGGCCACACAGACACCCACCCCATCAGTGGCAGCACTTGGGCCCTAGTTGCAAACAGGATGTTTTGATTTGCATCAAGCACATTCAAAAATACGCCATTCTTATCCGTCCCCAGGATGACACCGGGGTAGGTAGCAAAGTCTTTGCTGATCCCAGCTCTGTTCATCTTGGCTTCTTTTAAAAACACATCAAGCAAGGGTTACTCCAAGCGGAGTCTCCCTTTTTTTCCAAAAATTGGGCCACACAGACACCCACCCCATCAGTGGCAGCACTTGGGCCCTAGTTGCAAACAGGATGTTTTGATTTGCATCAAGCACATTCAAAAATACGCCATTCTTATCCGTCCCCAGGATGACACCGGGGTAGGTAGCAAAGTCTTTCCTGATCCCAGCTCTGTTCATCTTGGCTTCTTTTAAAAACACATCAAGCAAGGGTTACTCCAAGCGGAGTCTCCCTTTTTTTCCAAAAATTGGGCCACACAGACACCCACCCCATCAGTGGCAGCACTTGGGCCCTAGTTGCAAACAGGATGTTTTGATTTGCATCAAGCACATTCAAAAATACGCCATTCTTATCCGTCCCCAGGATGACACCGGGGTAAGTAGCAAAGTCTTTCCTGATCCCAGCTCTGTTCATCTTGGCTTCTTTTAAAAACACATCAAGCAAGGGTTACTCCAAGCGGAGTCTCCCTTTTTTTCCAAAAATTGGGCCACACAGACACCCACCCCATCAGTGGCAGCACTTGGGCCCTAGTTGCAAACAGGATGTTTTGATTTGCATCAAGCACATTCAAAAATACGCCATTCTTATCCGTCCCCAGGATGACACCGGGGTAGGTAGCAAAGTCTTTGCTGATCCCAGCTCTGTTCATCTTGGCTTCTTTTAAAAACACATCAAGCAAGGGTTACTCCAAGCGGAGTCTCCCTTTTTTTTCCAAAAATTGGGCCACACAGACACCCACCCCATCAGTGGCAGCACTTGGGCCCTAGTTGTACACTTCACAGCTACATTTGCATCAATCACATTCAAAAATACCCCATAATTAACCGTCCCCAGGATGACACCGGGGTAGGTAGCAAAGTCTTTGCTGACCCATGACTTGTTCATCTTGGCTTCTTTTAAAAACAATGTAAGCAAGGGTTACTCCAAGCGGAGTCTCCCTTTTTTCCAAAAATTGGGCCACACAGACACCCACCCCATCAGTGGCAGCACTTGGGCCCTAGTTGCAAACAGGATGTTTTGATTTGCATCAAGCACATTCCAAATCCACAAGCATTTACTCTCCCCAGGATGACACAGGGGTAGTAAATTCCTTCTGGATCCATGACTTGTTCATTTTGATGAACGTCAGTCTGTCCACATTGTCACTGGACAGACGCGTGCGCTTATCTGTCAGCACACACCCAGCAGCACTGAATACACGTTCAGAGACAACGCTGGCAGCTGGACACGACAAAATCTCCAAGGCGTAACTGGAGAGCTCTGGCCATTTTTCTATGTTTGAAGCCCAAAAGGAGCAAGGCTCCAGTTGCACAGTCATGGCATCGATGTTCATTTGGAGATACTCCTGTATCATCCTCTCCAGCCGTTGAGTATGTGTCAGACTTGTTGTCTCTGGTGGCCTTGCAAAAGAGGGTCTAAAAAAATTATGAAAAGATTCCATAAAATTGCTGTTACCGGCACCAGATACGGTCCTACTGGTACGGGTAGACTGGTGAAGATGACGAGACCGTCCCATGTTTGTCAAGTTACAACTGGGAGATTCCCTCCCTGCACCTGCACGGTTGTTTGGTGGAAAAGCCGAGCTAAGATCGAGTAACAGCTTCTGCTGATACTCCTGCATACGTGCGTCCCTTTCTATGGCTGGAATTATGTCACAAAATTTGGACTTGTACCGGGGATCTAATAGTGTGGCAATCCAGTAGTCATCATCACTTCTAATTTTGACAATACGACTGTCATGTTGGAGGTAGTGCACCAAAAAGGAACTCATGTGTCTTGCGCAGCCATGCGGACCAAGTCCACGCTGTGTTTGTGGCATAGAGGTGCTACCCGTTCTTTCTTCCTCTGACATCTCCCCCCAACCTCTTTCAACTGAAATTTGACCAAGGTCTCCCTCATCCGCTGAGTCTTCCATGTCCATGGACAGTTCGTCCTCCATTTCTTCATGTTCTCCTGCACCTTGCTCAACATTTCGCCTGCTACTATGCGCCCTTGTCGATCCCTGTTCCCCATGGTCCCATGCCTGCTGCGTTGGTGATGATGAACGTCTGGACCTTGGTGATGTTGTTGTCCCTTGCACATATGAATCCTCCTGTAGTTCCTCCCCTTCATGTTGTCCCACCCCCTGACTCCGAATAGTGTTTAGCGTGTGCTCCAGCATGTAAATGACTGGAATCGTCATGCTGATAATGGCATTGTCAGAGCTAAACATATTCGTCGCCATGTCGAAACTGTGCAGAAGGGTGCATAGGTCCTTGATCTGAGACCACTCCATCAGGGTGATCTGCCCCACCTCTGCATCTCGTTGGCCCAGGCTATACGTCATGACGTATTGCACCAGGGCTCTGCGGTGCTGCCACAGTCGCTGTAACATGTGGAGAGTTGAATTCCAGCGTGTCGCCACATCGCATTTCAGGCGATGAACCGGCAGGCCGAAAGACTTCTGTAGCGATGCAAGTCGCTCAGCTGCGGCGCTTGAACGCCGGAAGTGAGCAGACAGTTTTCGTGCCCTGTTCAGAAGGCCATCTAGGCCGGGATAGTGTGTTAAAAATTGCTGCACGACAAGGTTCAACACGTGAGCCATACAAGGTACGTGTGTCACCTTGCCCAGGCGAAGGGCCGCACCCAGGTTTGCAGCATTGTCGCACACGGCCTTACCAGGCTGCAGGTTGAGTGGAGACAACCATTTATTAAACTCGGACCGCAGAGCTGACCACAACTCCTCAGCTGTGTGACTCTTATTACCAAGACATGTCAAGCTAAAGACCGCCTGATGCCATTGCGCTCGGCTGCCAGCATAGTAATGAGGCGTGCGTGATTCCTTCTGCGCAGTGAGAACGCTGGTGGCCTGACCAGGCAGGCTTGGGGCGGAGGTGGAGGACCCAGATGAGGTGGAGGATGCAGAAGCTGTGGCGGAACTTGGACAGACAGAGGATTGACACACAAGTCGTGGGGACGGCAAGACTTGTGCAGCAGACCCTTCACCATCTATCACCATAGTTACCCAGTGCCCAGTCAGCGACATGTAACGTCCCTGTCCATGCTTACTGGTCCAAGTATCGGTGGTGAAATGCACCCGTTCACACACAGAGTTTCTCAAGGAAGCGGTGATGTTGTGTGCGACATGCTGGTGTAGCGCGGGCACACCTTTCTTAGAGAAGTAGTGGCGACTAGGCATCTGGTACTGGGGCACAGCGACAGACATAAGGTCTCTAAAATCCTGTGTGTCCACTAGGCGGAAAGGCAGCATTTCGGTAGCCAACAGCTTACAGAGGGATAGAGTCAACCTCTTAGCTTTGTCATGGGTCGGAGGAAGTGGCCTTTTATTTGACCACATCTGAGGGACAGAGATCTGGCTGCTGTGTGTAGACGGTGTTGAGTAGGGTGTCCCTGGAAAAATGCAGGTTTGTGAGGAAAGTGCAGGCGGAGACATGATGTTGCCTTCATCCAACGTTGGTGCTATCGATGTCTGAGAGAGCTGTACACACTCACTTGTTTCCCCTTCCAAACCAACTGACGACCTTACAAGCAAACTGCCTGTTGCGGTTACAGTGGTGGAAGTTTTGCGTGGAAAAACAGGTGTGACAGCTGTCCCCACAGTCCTAGAAGATGAAGAGCGCGCGGATGCACTGGAAGGGGCGGGCGGTGGATGGTTCGCTCCGCTAGCCGGCATTGCAGCACGGTGAGCTTCCCACCGGGACTTATGATATTTATTCATGTGACGATTCATGGAAGAAGTTGTCAAACTGCTGAGGTTTTGACCTCTACTAACAGAATCATGACAAATGTTACATATCACATGAGTTGGGCGATCTTTTTCGATGTGAAAAAAGGCCCAGGCTAGGCAAGGCTTAGAGGCCATGCGACCTGTTGATCCACCCCGAATAATGCTCATAGGCAGAGTGGTGGCTGAGGATGCAGTTGTAGACGTGCTACCAGTGCTCCGACTCTGTCCAGGAAGGCGCAAGGTAACTTCGTCGTCGGTTGCATCCTCCTCCACCGCCTCTGTTGACCTCCTCGAGTGCCTGACTGGGGGTTGACAGTAGGTGGGATCTAGAACGTCATCATCAATTGTTGTGTTCGCACTCCCCTCCCCCTCAGACCGAGCCTCTTCTTGCCCTGACCGAATATTTAAGTTGTCATCCCAATCGGGTATCTGCGTCTCATCTTCATCAGTATGTTCCTCATTGTCTATAACCACAGGTGTTACAGTTTGTGACAAAGGGTCAACATTATGCTCTGAAACTTGGTCCTCACGGCCTGAATCTGAGTCACAAAGGTTCTGGGCATCACTGCAGACCATTTCCTGTTCTGTACTCACTGTAGCTTGGGAGCAGACCTCTGATTCCCAGGCTATAGTGTGACTGAACAGCTCTGCAGACTCAGCCATCTCAGTTCCACCATACTGTGCAGGGCTGATGGAGACTTCAGAGCTGGGAGAAATCAAGTGTGATTGGGATGACAACTCAGAGGAATGGTGTTTTTTGGATGCGGTACTTAAAGTGGCTGAGAGGGCACTTGTTGGACCACTTGAGATCCATTCAAGCATTTTCCTTTTTTGCCCATCATCTACCTTTGTTCCTCTTGTTCGTGTCCGTAAAAAAGGGAGCACATCGGATTGTCCACAATAAGTAGTAGACATCTTACTTTTGCTAGTAGATGGTCTATCTTCAGCAGATGATAATGGAGCTTTGGCACCTTCCCCACTGACAAAACCATTTTTGCCTTTTCCACCACGCCTCTTCCCCTTTCCACCAGCATCTGTCATTTTGCCACTCATGTTGATTGCGACAAGATTGTGGACTGAAAATGTGGTAGTAAAAATTGAGAGGTGGTGAAGATTGCAGTGGTGGTCTAGCTTTATTAACAGCAGAATAATAAAGAATAAATATCCCTGACAATGTAACTTAGTTATAATTCGTTGGAGTGTGCAACGCAGGCAGACGTGCTGCAAATGTCTTGGCACTAGTGGGACTATAGCAAAGTCCAATAGCCACGTATAGGATGCCACTAGGTTCACTGAGTGTGTGCTAGTATAATGGCTTAGTTATAATTAGTTGGAGTGTGCAACGCAGGCAGATGCGCTCTGCAAATGTCTTGGCACTAGTAGGACTATAGCAAAGTCCAATAGCCACGTATAGGATGCCACTAGGTACACTGAGTGTGTGCTAGTATAATGGCTTAGTTATAATTAGTTGGAGTGTGCAACGCAGGCAGACGTGCTGCAAATGTCTTGGCACTAGTGGGACTATAAAGAAACAACAAAGAGCCAGCACCAGTGTGCACTAAGGCATCAAATATTCCAAACTGCATTATAAAAATTTTTTTTTTTTTTTTTTTTTTGAGATTTTTGGCAAAAAATTGCAATTTCTTGAGCTGCTTCGCCACGTCACGGCAAATCTCATTTGAAGCAGTCCTACACTAAAATATTTTTATAAAATGTGCCATGCGGCCTCACATATAAATAGCAGAACTGCTCTCAGCAGCACTCACCTGGTCTATTGCAGTCCCGTACCCATGACTGAGTCATGGCTGTGGGCGGGACAGGTCCAAGCAAATGCTGCATGAAGTATATATATAGCCTGTGGACAAAGCCTGATGACCCAATGTGAACAGTCACCAAACGCCAAAATCTATACAGATGGAATACATCCCAAATTGGGGTGCATAGCAAGGTGGAGGTCAACCACCGACCAATTCAACAAAGAAACAACAAAGAGCCAGCACCAGTGTGCACTAAGGCATCAAATATTCCAAACTGCATTATAAAAATTTTTTTTTTTTTTTTTTTTTTGAGATTTTTGGCAAAAAATTGCAATTTCTTGAGCTGCTTCGCCACGTCACGGCAAATCTCATTTGAAGCAGTCCTACACTAAAATATTTTTATAAAATGTGCCATGCGGCCTCACATATAAATAGCAGAACTGCTCTCAGCAGCACTCACCTGGTCTATTGCAGTCCCGTACCCATGACTGAGTCATGGCTGTGGGCGGGACAGGTCCAAGCAAATGCTGCATGAAGTATATATATAGCCTGTGGACAAAGCCTGATGACCCAATGTGAACAGTCACCAAACGCCAAAATCTATACAGATGGAATACATCCCAAATTGGGGTGCATAGCAAGGTGGAGGTCAACCACCGACCAATTCAACAAAGAAACAACAAAGAGCCAGCACCAGTGTGCACTAAGGCATCAAATATTCCAAACTGCATTATAAAAATTTTTTTTTTTTTTTGAGATTTTTGGCAAAAAATTGCAATTTCTTGAGCTGCTTCGCCACGTCACGGCAAATCTCATTTGAAGCAGTCCTACACTAAAATATTTTTATAAAATGTGCCATGCGGCCTCACATATAAATAGCAGAACTGCTCTCAGCAGCACTCACCTGGTCTATTGCAGTCCCGTACCCATGACTGAGTCATGGCTGTGGGCGGGACAGGTCCAAGCAAATGCTGCATGAAGTATATATATAGCCTGTGGACAAAGCCTGATGACCCAATGTGAACAGTCACCAAACGCCAAAATCTATACAGATGGAATACATCCCAAATTGGGGTGCATAGCAAGGTGGAGGTCAACCACCGACCAATTCAACAAAGAAACAACAAAGAGCCAGCACCAGTGTGCACTAAGGCATCAAATATTCCAAACTGCATTATAAAAATTTTTTTTTTTTTTTTTTTTTTTTTTTTTTGAGATTTTTGGCAAAAAATTGCAATTTCTTGAGCTGCTTCGCCACGTCACGGCAAATCTCATTTGAAGCAGTCCTACACTAAAATATTTTTATAAAATGTGCCATGCGGCCTCACATATAAATAGCAGAACTGCTCTCAGCAGCACTCACCTGGTCTATTGCAGTCCCGTACCCATGACTGAGTCATGGCTGTGGGCGGGACAGGTCCAAGCAAATGCTGCATGAAGTATATATATAGCCTGTGGACAAAGCCTGATGACCCAATGTGAACAGTCACCAAACGCCAAAATCTATACAGATGGAATACATCCCAAATTGGGGTGCATAGCAAGGTGGAGGTCAACCACCGACCAATTCAACAAAGAAACAACAAAGAGCCAGCACCAGTGTGCACTAAGGCATCAAATATTCCAAACTGCATTATAAAAATTTTTTTTTTTTTTTTTTTTTTTTTTTTTTTTTTTTGAGATTTTTGGCAAAAAATTGCAATTTCTTGAGCTGCTTCGCCACGTCACGGCAAATCTCATTTGAAGCAGTCCTACACTAAAATATTTTTATAAAATGTGCCATGCGGCCTCACATATAAATAGCAGAACTGCTCTCAGCAGCACTCACCTGGTCTATTGCAGTCCCGTACCCATGACTGAGTCATGGCTGTGGGCGGGACAGGTCCAAGCAAATGCTGCATGAAGTATATATATAGCCTGTGGACAAAGCCTGATGACCCAATGTGAACAGTCACCAAACGCCAAAATCTATACAGATGGAATACATCCCAAATTGGGGTGCATAGCAAGGTGGAGGTCAACCACCGACCAATTCAACAAAGAAACAACAAAGAGCCAGCACCAGTGTGCACTAAGGCATCAAATATTCCAAACTGCATTATAAAAATTTTTTTTTTTTTTTTTTTGAGATTTTTGGCAAAAAATTGCAATTTCTTGAGCTGCTTCGCCACGTCACGGCAAATCTCATTTGAAGCAGTCCTACACTAAAATATTTTTATAAAATGTGCCATGCGGCCTCACATATAAATAGCAGAACTGCTCTCAGCAGCACTCACCTGGTCTATTGCAGTCCCGTACCCATGACTGAGTCATGGCTGTGGGCGGGACAGGTCCAAGCAAATGCTGCATGAAGTATATATATAGCCTGTGGACAAAGCCTGATGACCCAATGTGAACAGTCACCAAACGCCAAAATCTATACAGATGGAATACATCCCAAATTGGGGTGCATAGCAAGGTGGAGGTCAACCACCGACCAATTCAACAAAGAAACAACAAAGAGCCAGCACCAGTGTGCACTAAGGCATCAAATATTCCAAACTGCATTATAAAAATTTTTTTTTTTTTTTGAGATTTTTGGCAAAAAATTGCAATTTCTTGAGCTGCTTCGCCACGTCACGGCAAATCTCATTTGAAGCAGTCCTACACTAAAATATTTTTATAAAATGTGCCATGCGGCCTCACATATAAATAGCAGAACTGCTCTCAGCAGCACTCACCTGGTCTATTGCAGTCCCGTACCCATGACTGAGTCATGGCTGTGGGCGGGACAGGTCCAAGCAAATGCTGCATGAAGTATATATATAGCCTGTGGACAAAGCCTGATGACCCAATGTGAACAGTCACCAAACGCCAAAATCTATACAGATGGAATACATCCCAAATTGGGGTGCATAGCAAGGTGGAGGTCAACCACCGACCAATTCAACAAAGAAACAACAAAGAGCCAGCACCAGTGTGCACTAAGGCATCAAATATTCCAAACTGCATTATAAAAATTTTTTTTTTTTTTTTGAGATTTTTGGCAAAAAATTGCAATTTCTTGAGCTGCTTCGCCACGTCACGGCAAATCTCATTTGAAGCAGTCCTACACTAAAATATTTTTATAAAATGTGCCATGCGGCCTCACATATAAATAGCAGAACTGCTCTCAGCAGCACTCACCTGGTCTATTGCAGTCCCGTACCCATGACTGAGTCATGGCTGTGGGCGGGACAGGTCCAAGCAAATGCTGCATGAAGTATATATATAGCCTGTGGACAAAGCCTGATGACCCAATGTGAACAGTCACCAAACGCCAAAATCTATACAGATGGAATACATCCCAAATTGGGGTGCATAGCAAGGTGGAGGTCAACCACCGACCAATTCAACAAAGAAACAACAAAGAGCCAGCACCAGTGTGCACTAAGGCATCAAATATTCCAAACTGCATTATAAAAATTTTTTTTTTTTTTTTTTTTTTTTTTTTTTTTTGAGATTTTTGGCAAAAAATTGCAATTTCTTGAGCTGCTTCGCCACGTCACGGCAAATCTCATTTGAAGCAGTCCTACACTAAAATATTTTTATAAAATGTGCCATGCGGCCTCACATATAAATAGCAGAACTGCTCTCAGCAGCACTCACCTGGTCTATTGCAGTCCCGTACCCATGACTGAGTCATGGCTGTGGGCGGGACAGGTCCAAGCAAATGCTGCATGAAGTATATATATAGCCTGTGGACAAAGCCTGATGACCCAATGTGAACAGTCACCAAACGCCAAAATCTATACAGATGGAATACATCCCAAATTGGGGTGCATAGCAAGGTGGAGGTCAACCACCGACCAATTCAACAAAGAAACAACAAAGAGCCAGCACCAGTGTGCACTAAGGCATCAAATATTCCAAACTGCATTATAAAAATTTTTTTTTTTTTTTTTTTTTGAGATTTTTGGCAAAAAATTGCAATTTCTTGAGCTGCTTCGCCACGTCACGGCAAATCTCATTTGAAGCAGTCCTACACTAAAATATTTTTATAAAATGTGCCATGCGGCCTCACATATAAATAGCAGAACTGCTCTCAGCAGCACTCACCTGGTCTATTGCAGTCCCGTACCCATGACTGAGTCATGGCTGTGGGCGGGACAGGTCCAAGCAAATGCTGCATGAAGTATATATATAGCCTGTGGACAAAGCCTGATGACCCAATGTGAACAGTCACCAAACGCCAAAATCTATACAGATGGAATACATCCCAAATTGGGGTGCATAGCAAGGTGGAGGTCAACCACCGACCAATTCAACAAAGAAACAACAAAGAGCCAGCACCAGTGTGCACTAAGGCATCAAATATTCCAAACTGCATTATAAAAATTTTTTTTTTTTTTTTTTTTTTTTTTTTTTTTTGAGATTTTTGGCAAAAAATTGCAATTTCTTGAGCTGCTTCGCCACGTCACGGCAAATCTCATTTGAAGCAGTCCTACACTAAAATATTTTTATAAAATGTGCCATGCGGCCTCACATATAAATAGCAGAACTGCTCTCAGCAGCACTCACCTGGTCTATTGCAGTCCCGTACCCATGACTGAGTCATGGCTGTGGGCGGGACAGGTCCAAGCAAATGCTGCATGAAGTATATATATAGCCTGTGGACAAAGCCTGATGACCCAATGTGAACAGTCACCAAACGCCAAAATCTATACAGATGGAATACATCCCAAATTGGGGTGCATAGCAAGGTGGAAAAAAAAAAATTTTTATAATGCAGTTTGGAATATTTGATGCCTTAGTGCACATTGGTGCTGGCTCTTTGTTGTTTCTTTGTTGAATTGGTCGGTGGTTGACCTCCACCTTGCTGTGCACCCCAATTTGGGATGTATTCCATCTGTATGGATTTTGGCGTTTGGTGACTGTTCACATTGGGTCATCAGGCTTTGTCCACAGGCTATATATATACTTCATGCAGCATTTGCTTGGACCTGTCCCGCCCACAGCCATGACTCAGTCATGGGTACGGGACTGCAATAGACCAGGTGAGTGCTGCTGAGAGCAGTTCTGCTATTTATATGTGAGGCCGCATGGCACATTTTATAAAAATATTTTAGTGTAGGACTGCTTCAAATGAGATTTGCCGTGACGTGGCGAAGCAGCTCAAGAAATTGCAATTTTTTGCCAAAAATCTCAAAAAAAAAAAAAAAAAAAAAAAAAAAAAAAAAAAAAAAATTTTTATAATGCAGTTTGGAATATTTGATGCCTTAGTGCACATTGGTGCTGGCTCTTTGTTGTTTCTTTGTTGAATTGGTCGGTGGTTGACCTCCACCTTGCTGTGCACCCCAATTTGGGATGTATTCCATCTGTATGGATTTTGGCGTTTGGTGACTGTTCACATTGGGTCATCAGGCTTTGTCCACAGGCTATATATATACTTCATGCAGCATTTGCTTGGACCTGTCCCGCCCACAGCCATGACTCAGTCATGGGTACGGGACTGCAATAGACCAGGTGAGTGCTGCTGAGAGCAGTTCTGCTATTTATATGTGAGGCCGCATGGCACATTTTATAAAAATATTTTAGTGTAGGACTGCTTCAAATGAGATTTGCCGTGACGTGGCGAAGCAGCTCAAGAAATTGCAATTTTTTGCCAAAAATCTCAAAAAAAAAAAAAAAAAAAAAAAAAAAAAAAAAAAAATTTTTATAATGCAGTTTGGAATATTTGATGCCTTAGTGCACATTGGTGCTGGCTCTTTGTTGTTTCTTTGTTGAATTGGTCGGTGGTTGACCTCCACCTTGCTGTGCACCCCAATTTGGGATGTATTCCATCTGTATGGATTTTGGCGTTTGGTGACTGTTCACATTGGGTCATCAGGCTTTGTCCACAGGCTATATATATACTTCATGCAGCATTTGCTTGGACCTGTCCCGCCCACAGCCATGACTCAGTCATGGGTACGGGACTGCAATAGACCAGGTGAGTGCTGCTGAGAGCAGTTCTGCTATTTATATGTGAGGCCGCATGGCACATTTTATAAAAATATTTTAGTGTAGGACTGCTTCAAATGAGATTTGCCGTGACGTGGCGAAGCAGCTCAAGAAATTGCAATTTTTTGCCAAAAATCTCAAAAAAAAAAAAAAAAAAAAAAAAAAAAAAAAATTTTTATAATGCAGTTTGGAATATTTGATGCCTTAGTGCACATTGGTGCTGGCTCTTTGTTGTTTCTTTGTTGAATTGGTCGGTGGTTGACCTCCACCTTGCTGTGCACCCCAATTTGGGATGTATTCCATCTGTATGGATTTTGGCGTTTGGTGACTGTTCACATTGGGTCATCAGGCTTTGTCCACAGGCTATATATATACTTCATGCAGCATTTGCTTGGACCTGTCCCGCCCACAGCCATGACTCAGTCATGGGTACGGGACTGCAATAGACCAGGTGAGTGCTGCTGAGAGCAGTTCTGCTATTTATATGTGAGGCCGCATGGCACATTTTATAAAAATATTTTAGTGTAGGACTGCTTCAAATGAGATTTGCCGTGACGTGGCGAAGCAGCTCAAGAAATTGCAATTTTTTGCCAAAAATCTCAAAAAAAAAAAAAAAAAAAAAAAAAAAAAAAATTTTTATAATGCAGTTTGGAATATTTGATGCCTTAGTGCACATTGGTGCTGGCTCTTTGTTGTTTCTTTACTAGTGGGACTATAGCAAAGTCCAATAGCCACGTATAGGATGCCACTAGGTACACTGAGTGTGTGCTAGTATAATGGCTTAGTTATAATTAGTTGGAGTGTGCAACGCAGGCAGACGTGCTGCAAATGTCTTGGCACTAGTGGGACTATAGCAAAGTCCAATAGCCACGTATAGGATGCCACTAGGTACACTGAGTGTGTGCTAGTATAATGGCTTAGTTATAATTAGTTGGAGTGTGCAACGCAGGCAGACGTGCTGCAAATGTCTTGGCACTAGTGGGACTATAGCAAAGTCCAATAGCCACGTATAGGATGCCACTAGGTTCACTGAGTGTGTGCTAGTATAATGGCTTAGTTATAATTAGTTGGAGTGTGCAACGCAGGCAGATGCGCTCTGCAAATGTCTTGGCACTAGTAGGACTATAGCAAAGTCCAATAGCCACGTATAGGATGCCACTAACAAACACTTAGTGTGTGCAAGTATAATGGCTTAGTTATAATTAGTTGGAGTGTGCAACGCAGGCAGATGCGCTCTGCAAATGTCTTGGCACTAGTGGGACTATAGCAAAGTCCAATAGCCACGTATAGGATGCCACTAGGTACACTGAGTGTGTGCTAGTATAATGGCTTAGTTATAATTAGTTGGAGTGTGCAACGCAGGCAGACGTGCTGCAAATGTCTTGGCACTAGTGGGACTATAGCAAAGTCCAATAGCCACGTATAGGATGCCACTAGGTACACTGAGTGTGTGCTAGTATAATGGCTTAGTTATAATTAGTTGGAGTGTGCAACGCAGGCAGACGTGCTGCAAATGTCTTGGCACTAGTGGGACTATAGCAAAGTCCAATAGCCACGTATAGGATGCCACTAGGTACACTGAGTGTGTGCTAGTATAATATTAAGGAATAACGTTTGGAACTCCATTCTATGTCTGAACTGGGTGCAAAAAACCTAAAAAACATCACTATGGGGAGATAAGGTATGCACACCAGTGACTATGGAAGGGGAATACATGGAATAGCAGAAACTGCTGTGTGAATGCTGACATGAAAAATTCAATAGCTATTTGTAAGAATGAAATGTGAAAAATGGAACCTGCATTACTGCCATGAATATATGAATAAAGAGAAATTTAGCTACTGAATTGATCAATGCAGAAGAGCCCCAACACTACGCCAAAGTATTTCTCTACGTTGGGGTCCCTAGCTTGTGTGTGTCCTCTCATGCAGTTAAAAAACTTACCATGTATGGGACGCTGAGACCCAGGCTATATATGCGTATAATGTGGATTGGCAATAGGTGTGTATGGGGAGGGTTCACAAACGAAAAACTACTAACATTAAGGAATAACGTTTGGAACTCCATTCTATGTCTGAACTGGGTGCAAAAAACCTAAAAAACATCACTATGGGGAGATAAGGTATGCACACCAGTGACTATGGAAGGGGAATACATGGAATAGCAGAAACTGCTGTGTGAATGCTGACATGAAAAATTCAATAGCTATTTGTAAGAATGAAATGTGAAAAATGGAACCTGCATTACTGCCATGAATATATGAATAAAGAGAAATTTAGCTACTGAATTGATCAATGCAGAAGAGCCCCAACACTACGCCAAAGTATTTCTCTACGTTGGGGTCCCTAGCTTGTGTGTGTCCTCTCATGCAGTTAAAAAACTTACCGTGTATGGGACGCTGAGACCCAGGCTATATATGCGTATAATGTGGATTGGCAATAGGTGTGTATGGGGAGGGTTCACAAACGAAAAACTACTAACATTAAGGAATAACGTTTGGAACTCCATTCTATGTCTGAACTGGGTGCAAAAAACCTAAAAAACATCACTATGGGGAGATAAGGTATGCACACCAGTGACTATGGAAGGGGAATACATGGAATAGCAGAAACTGCTGTGTGAATGCTGACATGAAAAATTCAATAGCTATTTGTAAGAATGAAATGTGAAAAATGGAACCTGCATTACTGCCATGAATATATGAATAAAGAGAAATTTAGCTACTGAATTGATCAATGCAGAAGAGCCCCAACACTACGCCAAAGTATTTCTCTACGTTGGGGTCCCTAGCTTGTGTGTGTCCTCTCATGCAGTTAAAAAACTTACCGTGTATGGGACGCTGAGACCCAGGCTATATATGCGTATAATGTGGATTGGCAATAGGTGTGTATGGGGAGGGTTCACAAACGAAAAACTACTAACATTAAGGAATAACGTTTGGAACTCCATTCTATGTCTGAACTGGGTGCAAAAAACCTAAAAAACATCACTATGGGGAGATAAGGTATGCACACCAGTGACTATGGAAGGGGAATACATGGAATAGCAGAAACTGCTGTGTGAATGCTGACATGAAAAATTCAATAGCTATTTGTAAGAATGAAATGTGAAAAATGGAACCTGCATTACTGCCATGAATATATGAATAAAGAGAAATTTAGCTACTGAATTGATCAATGCAGAAGAGCCCCAACACTACGCCAAAGTATTTCTCTACGTTGGGGTCCCTAGCTTGTGTGTGTCCTCTCATGCAGTTAAAAAACTTACCGTGTATGGGACGCTGAGACCCAGGCTATATATGCGTATAATGTGGATTGGCAATAGGTGTGTATGGGGAGGGTTCACAAACGAAAAACTACTAACATTAAGGAATAACGTTTGGAACTCCATTCTATGTCTGAACTGGGTGCAAAAAACCTAAAAAACATCACTATGGGGAGATAAGGTATGCACACCAGTGACTATGGAAGGGGAATACATGGAATAGCAGAAACTGCTGTGTGAATGCTGACATGAAAAATTCAATAGCTATTTGTAAGAATGAAATGTGAAAAATGGAACCTGCATTACTGCCATGAATATATGAATAAAGAGAAATTTAGCTACTGAATTGATCAATGCAGAAGAGCCCCAACACTACGCCAAAGTATTTCTCTACGTTGGGGTCCCTAGCTTGTGTGTGTCCTCTCATGCAGTTAAAAAACTTACCATGTATGGGACGCTGAGACCCAGGCTATATATGCGTATAATGTGGATTGGCAATAGGTGTGTATGGGGAGGGTTCACAAACGAAAAACTACTAACATTAAGGAATAACGTTTGGAACTCCATTCTATGTCTGAACTGGGTGCAAAAAACCTAAAAAACATCACTATGGGGAGATAAGGTATGCACACCAGTGACTATGGAAGGGGAATACATGGAATAGCAGAAACTGCTGTGTGAATGCTGACATGAAAAATTCAATAGCTATTTGTAAGAATGAAATGTGAAAAATGGAACCTGCATTACTGCCATGAATATATGAATAAAGAGAAATTTAGCTACTGAATTGATCAATGCAGAAGAGCCCCAACACTACGCCAAAGTATTTCTCTACGTTGGGGTCCCTAGCTTGTGTGTGTCCTCTCATGCAGTTAAAAAACTTACCGTGTATGGGACGCTGAGACCCAGGCTATATATGCGTATAATGTGGATTGGCAATAGGTGTGTATGGGGAGGGTTCACAAACGAAAAACTACTAACATTAAGGAATAACGTTTGGAACTCCATTCTATGTCTGAACTGGGTGCAAAAAACCTAAAAAACATCACTATGGGGAGATAAGGTATGCACACCAGTGACTATGGAAGGGGAATACATGGAATAGCAGAAACTGCTGTGTGAATGCTGACATGAAAAATTCAATAGCTATTTGTAAGAATGAAATGTGAAAAATGGAACCTGCATTACTGCCATGAATATATGAATAAAGAGAAATTTAGCTACTGAATTGATCAATGCAGAAGAGCCCCAACACTACGCCAAAGTATTTCTCTACGTTGGGGTCCCTAGCTTGTGTGTGTCCTCTCATGCAGTTAAAAAACTTACCGTGTATGGGACGCTGAGACCCAGGCTATATATGCGTATAATGTGGATTGGCAATAGGTGTGTATGGGGAGGGTTCACAAACGAAAAACTACTAACATTAAGGAATAACGTTTGGAACTCCATTCTATGTCTGAACTGGGTGCAAAAAACCTAAAAAACATCACTATGGGGAGATAAGGTATGCACACCAGTGACTATGGAAGGGGAATACATGGAATAGCAGAAACTGCTGTGTGAATGCTGACATGAAAAATTCAATAGCTATTTGTAAGAATGAAATGTGAAAAATGGAACCTGCATTACTGCCATGAATATATGAATAAAGAGAAATTTAGCTACTGAATTGATCAATGCAGAAGAGCCCCAACACTACGCCAAAGTATTTCTCTACGTTGGGGTCCCTAGCTTGTGTGTGTCCTCTCATGCAGTTAAAAAACTTACCGTGTATGGGACGCTGAGACCCAGGCTATATATGCGTATAATGTGGATTGGCAATAGGTGTGTATGGGGAGGGTTCACAAACGAAAAACTACTAACATTAAGGAATAACGTTTGGAACTCCATTCTATGTCTGAACTGGGTGCAAAAAACCTAAAAAACATCACTATGGGGAGATAAGGTATGCACACCAGTGACTATGGAAGGGGAATACATGGAATAGCAGAAACTGCTGTGTGAATGCTGACATGAAAAATTCAATAGCTATTTGTAAGAATGAAATGTGAAAAATGGAACCTGCATTACTGCCATGAATATATGAATAAAGAGAAATTTAGCTACTGAATTGATCAATGCAGAAGAGCCCCAACACTACGCCAAAGTATTTCTCTACGTTGGGGTCCCTAGCTTGTGTGTGTCCTCTCATGCAGTTAAAAAACTTACCGTGTATGGGACGCTGAGACCCAGGCTATATATGCGTATAATGTGGATTGGCAATAGGTGTGTATGGGGAGGGTTCACAAACGAAAAACTACTAACATTAAGGAATAACGTTTGGAACTCCATTCTATGTCTGAACTGGGTGCAAAAAAACTAAAAAACATCACTATGGGGAGATAAGGTATGCACACCAGTGACTATGGAAGGGGAATACATGGAATAGCAGAAACTGCTGTGTGAATGCTGACATGAAAAATTCAATAGCTATTTGTAAGAATGAAATGTGAAAAATGGAACCTGCATTACTGCCATGAATATATGAATAAAGAGAAATTTAGCTACTGAATTGATCAATGCAGAAGAGCCCCAACACTACGCCAAAGTATTTCTCTACGTTGGGGTCCCTAGCTTGTGTGTGTCCTCTCATGCAGTTAAAAAACTTACCGTGTATGGGACGCTGAGACCCAGGCTATATATGCGTATAATGTGGATTGGCAATAGGTGTGTATGGGGAGGGTTCACAAACGAAAAACTACTAACATTAAGGAATAACGTTTGGAACTCCATTCTATGTCTGAACTGGGTGCAAAAAACCTAAAAAACATCACTATGGGGAGATAAGGTATGCACACCAGTGACTATGGAAGGGGAATACATGGAATAGCAGAAACTGCTGTGTGAATGCTGACATGAAAAATTCAATAGCTATTTGTAAGAATGAAATGTGAAAAATGGAACCTGCATTACTGCCATGAATATATGAATAAAGAGAAATTTAGCTACTGAATTGATCAATGCAGAAGAGCCCCAACACTACGCCAAAGTATTTCTCTACGTTGGGGTCCCTAGCTTGTGTGTGTCCTCTCATGCAGTTAAAAAACTTACCGTGTATGGGACGCTGAGACCCAGGCTATATATGCGTATAATGTGGATTGGCAATAGGTGTGTATGGGGAGGGTTCACAAACGAAAAACTACTAACATTAAGGAATAACGTTTGGAACTCCATTCTATGTCTGAACTGGGTGCAAAAAACCTAAAAAACATCACTATGGGGAGATAAGGTATGCACACCAGTGACTATGGAAGGGGAATACATGGAATAGCAGAAACTGCTGTGTGAATGCTGACATGAAAAATTCAATAGCTATTTGTAAGAATGAAATGTGAAAAATGGAACCTGCATTACTGCCATGAATATATGAATAAAGAGAAATTTAGCTACTGAATTGATCAATGCAGAAGAGCCCCAACACTACGCCAAAGTATTTCTCTACGTTGGGGTCCCTAGCTTGTGTGTGTCCTCTCATGCAGTTAAAAAACTTACCGTGTATGGGACGCTGAGACCCAGGCTATATATGCGTATAATGTGGATTGGCAATAGGTGTGTATGGGGAGGGTTCACAAACGAAAAACTACTAACATTAAGGAATAACGTTTGGAACTCCATTCTATGTCTGAACTGGGTGCAAAAAACCTAAAAAACATCACTATGGGGAGATAAGGTATGCACACCAGTGACTATGGAAGGGGAATACATGGAATAGCAGAAACTGCTGTGTGAATGCTGACATGAAAAATTCAATAGCTATTTGTAAGAATGAAATGTGAAAAATGGAACCTGCATTACTGCCATGAATATATGAATAAAGAGAAATTTAGCTACTGAATTGATCAATGCAGAAGAGCCCCAACACTACGCCAAAGTATTTCTCTACGTTGGGGTCCCTAGCTTGTGTGTGTCCTCTCATGCAGTTAAAAAACTTACCGTGTATGGGACGCTGAGACCCAGGCTATATATGCGTATAATGTGGATTGGCAATAGGTGTGTATGGGGAGGGTTCACAAACGAAAAACTACTAACATTAAGGAATAACGTTTGGAACTCCATTCTATGTCTGAACTGGGTGCAAAAAACCTAAAAAACATCACTATGGGGAGATAAGGTATGCACACCAGTGACTGTGGAAGGGGAATACATGGAATAGCAGAAACTGCTGTGTGAATGCTGACATGAAAAATTCAATAGCTATTTGTAAGAATGAAATGTGAAAAATGGAACCTGCATTACTGCCATGAATATATGAATAAAGAGAAATTTAGCTACTGAATTGATCAATGCAGAAGAGCCCCAACACTACGCCAAAGTATTTCTCTACGTTGGGGTCCCTAGCTTGTGTGTGTCCTCTCATGCAGTTAAAAAACTTACCGTGTATGGGACGCTGAGACCCAGGCTATATATGCGTATAATGTGGATTGGCAATAGGTGTGTATGGGGAGGGTTCACAAACGAAAAACTACTAACATTAAGGAATAACGTTTGGAACTCCATTCTATGTCTGAACTGGGTGCAAAAAACCTAAAAAACATCACTATGGGGAGATAAGGTATGCACACCAGTGACTATGGAAGGGGAATACATGGAATAGCAGAAACTGCTGTGTGAATGCTGACATGAAAAATTCAATAGCTATTTGTAAGAATGAAATGTGAAAAATGGAACCTGCATTACTGCCATGAATATATGAATAAAGAGAAATTTAGCTACTGAATTGATCAATGCAGAAGAGCCCCAACACTACGCCAAAGTATTTCTCTACGTTGGGGTCCCTAGCTTGTGTGTGTCCTCTCATGCAGTTAAAAAACTTACCGTGTATGGGACGCTGAGACCCAGGCTATATATGCGTATAATGTGGATTGGCAATAGGTGTGTATGGGGAGGGTTCACAAACAAAAAACTACTAACATTAAGGAATAACGTTTGGAACTCCATTCTATGTCTGAACTGGGTGCAAAAAACCTAAAAAACATCACTATGGGGAGATAAGGTATGCACACCAGTGACTATGGAAGGGGAATACATGGAATAGCAGAAACTGCTGTGTGAATGCTGACATGAAAAATTCAATAGCTATTTGTAAGAATGAAATGTGAAAAATGTGAAAAATGGAACCTGCATTACTGCCATGAATATATGAATAAAGAGAAATTTAGCTACTGAATTGATCAATGCAGAAGAGCCCCAACACTACGCCAAAGTATTTCTCTACGTTGGGGTCCCTAGCTTGTGATCAATTCAGTAGCTAAATTTCTCTTTATTCATATATTCATGGCAGTAATGCAGGTTCCATTTTTCACATTTCATTCTTACAAATAGCTATTGAATTTTTCATGTCAGCATTCACACAGCAGTTTCTGCTATTCCATGTATTCCCCTTCCATAGTCACTGGTGTGCATACCTTATCTCCCCATAGTGATGTTTTTTAGGTTTTTTGCACCCAGTTCAGACATAGAATGGAGTTCCAAACGTTATTCCTTAATGTTAGTAGTTTTTCGTATGTGAACCCTCCCCATACACACCTATTGCCAATCCACATTATACGCATATATAGCCTGGGTCTCAGCGTCCCATACACGGTAAGTTTTTTAACTGCATGAGAGGACACACACAAGCTAGGGACCCCAACGTAGAGAAATACTTTGGCGTAGTGTTGGGGCTCTTCTGCATTGATCAATTCAGTAGCTAAATTTCTCTTTATTCATATATTCATGGCAGTAATGCAGGTTCCATTTTTCACATTTCATTCTTACAAATAGCTATTGAATTTTTCATGTCAGCATTCACACAGCAGTTTCTGCTATTCCATGTATTCCCCTTCCATAGTCACTGGTGTGCATACCTTATCTCCCCATAGTGATGTTTTTTAGGTTTTTTGCACCCAGTTCAGACATAGAATGGAGTTCCAAACGTTATTCCTTAATGTTAGTAGTTTTTCATTTGTGAACCCTCCCCATACACACCTATTGCCAATCCACATTATACGCATATATAGCCTGGGTCTCAGCGTCCCATACACGGTAAGTTTTTTAACTGCATGAGAGGACACACACAAGCTAGGGACCCCAACGTAGAGAAATACTTTGGCGTAGTGTTGGGGCTCTTCTGCATTGATCAATTCAGTAGCTAAATTTCTCTTTATTCATATATTCATGGCAGTAATGCAGGTTCCATTTTTCACATTTCATTCTTACAAATAGCTATTGAATTTTTCATGTCAGCATTCACACAGCAGTTTCTGCTATTCCATGTATTCCCCTTCCATAGTCACTGGTGTGCATACCTTATCTCCCCATAGTGATGTTTTTTAGGTTTTTTGCACCCAGTTCAGACATAGAATGGAGTTCCAAACGTTATTCCTTAATGTTAGTAGTTTTTCGTTTGTGAACCCTCCCCATACACACCTATTGCCAATCCACATTATACGCATATATAGCCTGGGTCTCAGCGTCCCATACACGGTAAGTTTTTTAACTGCATGAGAGGACACACACAAGCTAGGGACCCCAACGTAGAGAAATACTTTGGCGTAGTGTTGGGGCTCTTCTGCATTGATCAATTCAGTAGCTAAATTTCTCTTTATTCATATATTCATGGCAGTAATGCAGGTTCCATTTTTCACATTTCATTCTTACAAATAGCTATTGAATTTTTCATGTCAGCATTCACACAGCAGTTTCTGCTATTCCATGTATTCCCCTTCCATAGTCACTGGTGTGCATACCTTATCTCCCCATAGTGATGTTTTTTAGGTTTTTTGCACCCAGTTCAGACATAGAATGGAGTTCCAAACGTTATTCCTTAATGTTAGTAGTTTTTCGTTTGTGAACCCTCCCCATACACACCTATTGCCAATCCACATTATACGCATATATAGCCTGGGTCTCAGCGTCCCATACACGGTAAGTTTTTTAACTGCATGAGAGGACACACACAAGCTAGGGACCCCAACGTAGAGAAATACTTTGGCGTAGTGTTGGGGCTCTTCTGCATTGATCAATTCAGTAGCTAAATTTCTCTTTATTCATATATTCATGGCAGTAATGCAGGTTCCATTTTTCACATTTCATTCTTACAAATAGCTATTGAATTTTTCATGTCAGCATTCACACAGCAGTTTCTGCTATTCCATGTATTCCCCTTCCATAGTCACTGGTGTGCATACCTTATCTCCCCATTGTGCTAGTATAATGGCTTAGTTATAATTAGTTGGAGTGTGCAACGCAGGCAGACGTGCTGCAAATGTCTTGGCACTAGTGGGACTATAGCAAAGTCCAATAGCCACGTATAGGATGCCACTAGGTACACTGAGTGTGTGCTAGTATAATGGCTTAGTTATAATTAGTTGGAGTGTGCAACGCAGGCAGACGTGCTGCAAATGTCTTGGCACTAGTGGGACTATAGCAAAGTCCAATAGCCACGTATAGGATGCCACTAGGTACACTGAGTGTGTGCTAGTATAATGGCTTAGTTATAATTAGTTGGAGTGTGCAACGCAGGCAGACGTGCTGCAAATGTCTTGGCACTAGTGGGACTATAGCAAAGTCCAATAGCCACGTATAGGATGCCACTAGGTACACTGAGTGTGTGCTAGTATAATGGCTTAGTTATAATTAGTTGGAGTGTGCAACGCAGGCAGACGTGCTGCAAATGTCTTGGCACTAGTGGGACTATAGCAAAGTCCAATAGCCACGTATAGGATGCCACTAGGTACACTGAGTGTGTGCTAGTATAATGGCTTAGTTATAATTAGTTGGAGTGTGCAACGCAGGCAGACGTGCTGCAAATGTCTTGGCACTAGTGGGACTATAGCAAAGTCCAATAGCCACGTATAGGATGCCACTAGGTACACTGAGTGTGTGCTAGTATAATGGCTTAGTTATAATTAGTTGGAGTGTGCAACGCAGGCAGACGTGCTGCAAATGTCTTGGCACTAGTGGGACTATAGCAAAGTCCAATAGCCACGTATAGGATGCCACTAGGTACACTGAGTGTGTGCTAGTATAATGGCTTAGTTATAATTAGTTGGAGTGTGCAACGCAGGCAGACGTGCTGCAAATGTCTTGGCACTAGTGGGACTATAGCAAAGTCCAATAGCCACGTATAGGATGCCACTAGGTTCACTGAGTGTGTGCTAGTATAATGGCTTAGTTATAATTAGTTGGAGTGTGCAACGCAGGCAGATGCGCTCTGCAAATGTCTTGGCACTAGTAGGACTATAGCAAAGTCCAATAGCCACGTATAGGATGCCACTAGGTACACTGAGTGTGTGCTAGTATAATGGCTTAGTTATAATTAGTTGGAGTGTGCAACGCAGGCAGACGTGCTGCAAATGTCTTGGCACTAGTGGGACTATAGCAAAGTCCAATAGCCACGTATAGGATGCCACTAGGTACACTGAGTGTGTGCTAGTATAATGGCTTAGTTATAATTAGTTAGAGTGTGCAACGCAGGCAGACGTGCTGCAAATGTCTTGGCACTAGTGGGACTATAGCAAAGTCCAATAGCCACGTATAGGATGCCACTAGGTACACTGAGTGTGTGCTAGTATAATGGCTTAGTTATAATTAGTTGGAGTGTGCAACGCAGGCAGACGTGCTGCAAATGTCTTGGCACTAGTGGGACTATAGCAAAGTCCAATAGCCACGTATAGGATGCCACTAGGTTCACTGAGTGTGTGCTAGTATAATGGCTTAGTTATAATTAGTTGGAGTGTGCAACGCAGGCAGATGCGCTCTGCAAATGTCTTGGCACTAGTAGGAGTATAGCAAAGTCCAATAGCCACGTATAGGATGCCTCTAAAAAACACTTAGTGTGTGCAAGTATAATTGCTTAGTTATAATTAGTTGGAGTGTGCAACGCAGGCAGATGCGCTCTGCAAATGTCTTGGCACTAGTGGGACTATAGCATAGTCCAATAGCCACGTATAGGATGCCACTAGGTACACTGAGTGTGTGCTAGTATAATGGCTTAGTTATAATTAGTTGGAGTGTGCAACGCAGGCAGACGTGCTGCAAATGTCTTGGCACTAGTGGGACTATAGCAAAGTCCAATAGCCACGTATAGGATGCCACTAGGTACACTGAGTGTGTGCTAGTATAATGGCTTAGTTATAATTAGTTGGAGTGTGCAACGCAGGCAGACGTGCTGCAAATGTCTTGGCACTAGTGGGACTATAGCAAAGTCCAATAGCCACGTATAGGATGCCACTAGGTACACTGAGTGTGTGCTAGTATAATGGCTTAGTTATAATTAGTTGGAGTGTGCAACGCAGGCAGACGTGCTGCAAATGTCTTGGCACTAGTGGGACTATAGCAAAGTCCAATAGCCACGTATAGGATGCCACTAGGTTCACTGAGTGTGTGCTAGTATAATGGCTTAGTTATAATTAGTTGGAGTGTGCAACGCAGGCAGACGTGCTGCAAATGTCTTGGCACTAGTGGGACTATAGCAAAGTCCAATAGCCACGTATAGGATGCCACTAGGTACACTGAGTGTGTGCTAGTATAATGGCTTAGTTATAATTAGTTGGAGTGTGCAACGCAGGCAGACGTGCTGCAAATGTCTTGGCACTAGTTGGACTATAGCAAAGTCTAATAGCCACGTATAGGATGCCACTAGGTACACTGAGTGTGTGCTAGTATAATGGCTTAGTTATAATTAGTTGGAGTGTGCAACGCAGGCAGACGTGCTGCAAATGTCTTGGCACTAGTGGGACTATAGCAAAGTCCAATAGCCACGTATAGGATGCCACTAGGTACACTGAGTGTGTGCTAGTATAATGGCTTAGTTATAATTAGTTGGAGTGTGCAACGCAGGCAGACGTGCTGCAAATGTCTTGGCACTAGTGGGACTATAGCAAAGTCCAATAGCCACGTATAGGATGCCACTAGGTTCACTGAGTGTGTGCTAGTATAATGGCTTAGTTATAATTAGTTGGAGTGTGCAACGCAGGCAGACGTGCTGCAAATGTCTTGGCACTAGTGGGACTATAGCAAAGTCCAATAGCCACGTATAGGATGCCACTAGGTACACTGAGTGTGTGCTAGTATAATGGCTTAGTTATAATTAGTTGTAGTGTGCAACGCAGGCAGATGTGCTGCAAATGTCTTGGCACTAGTGGGACTATAGCAAAGTCCAATAGCCACGTATAGGATGCCACTAGGTACACTGAGTGTGTGCTAGTATAATGGCTTAGTTATAATTAGTTGGAGTGTGCAACGCAGGCAGATGTGCTGCAAATGTCTTGGCACTAGTGGGACTATAGCAAAGTCCAATAGCCACGTATAGGATGCCACTAGGTACACTGAGTGTGTGCTAGTATAATGGCTTAGTTATAATTAGTTGGAGTGTGCAACGCAGGCAGACGTGCTGCAAATGTCTTGGCACTAGTGGGACTATAGCAAAGTCCAATAGCCACGTATAGGATGCCACTAGGTACACTGAGTGTGTGCTAGTATAATGGCTTAGTTATAATTAGTTGGAGTGTGCAACGCAGGCAGACGTGCTGCAAATGTCTTGGCACTAGTGGGACTATAGCAAAGTCCAATAGCCACGTATAGGATGCCACTAGGTACACTGAGTGTGTGCTAGTATAATGGCTTAGTTATAATTAGTTGGAGTGTGCAACGCAGGCAGACGTGCTGCAAATGTCTTGGCACTAGTGGGACTATAGCAAAGTCCAATAGCCACGTATAGGATGCCACTAGGTACACTGAGTGTGTGCTAGTATAATGGCTTAGTTATAATTAGTTGGAGTGTGCAACGCAGGCAGACGTGCTGCAAATGTCTTGGCACTAGTGGGACTATAGCAAAGTCCAATAGCCACGTATAGGATGCCACTAGGTACACTGAGTGTGTGCTAGTATAATGGCTTAGTTATAATTAGTTGGAGTGTGCAACGCAGGCAGACGTGCTGCAAATGTCTTGGCACTAGTGGGACTATAGCAAAGTCCAATAGCCACGTATAGGATGCCACTAGGTACACTGAGTGTGTGCTAGTATAATGGCTTAGTTATAATTAGTTGGAGTGTGCAACGCAGGCAGACGTGCTGCAAATGTCTTGGCACTAGTGGGACTATAGCAAAGTCCAATAGCCACGTATAGGATGCCACTAGGTACACTGAGTGTGTGCTAGTATAATGGCTTAGTTATAATTAGTTGGAGTGTGCAACGCAGGCAGACGTGCTGCAAATGTCTTGGCACTAGTGGGACTATAGCAAAGTCCAATAGCCACGTATAGGATGCCACTAGGTACACTGAGTGTGTGCTAGTATAATGGCTTAGTTATAATTAGTTGGAGTGTGCAACGCAGGCAGACGTGCTGCAAATGTCTTGGCACTAGTGGGACTATAGCAAAGTCCAATAGCCACGTATAGGATGCCACTAGGTACACTGAGTGTGTGCTAGTATAATGGCTTAGTTATAATTAGTTGGAGTGTGCAACGCAGGCAGACGTGCTGCAAATGTCTTGGCACTAGTGGGACTATAGCAAAGTCCAATAGCCACGTATAGGATGCCACTAGGTACACTGAGTGTGTGCTAGTATAATGGCTTAGTTATAATTAGTTGGAGTGTGCAACGCAGGCAGACGTGCTGCAAATGTCTTGGCACTAGTGGGACTATAGCAAAGTCCAATAGCCACGTATAGGATGCCACTAGGTACACTGAGTGTGTGCTAGTATAATGGCTTAGTTATAATTAGTTGGAGTGTGCAACGCAGGCAGACGTGCTGCAAATGTCTTGGCACTAGTGGGACTATAGCAAAGTCCAATAGCCACGTATAGGATGCCACTAGGTACACTGAGTGTGTGCTAGTATAATGGCTTAGTTATAATTAGTTGGAGTGTGCAACGCAGGCAGACGTGCTGCAAATGTCTTGGCACTAGTGGGACTATAGCAAAGTCCAATAGCCACGTATAGGATGCCACTAGGTTCACTGAGTGTGTGCTAGTATAATGGCTTAGTTATAATTAGTTGGAGTGTGCAACGCAGGCAGATGCGCTCTGCAAATGTCTTGGCACTAGTAGGACTATAGCAAAGTCCAATAGCCACGTATAGGATGCCACTAAAAAACACTTAGTGTGTGCAAGTATAATGGCTTAGTTATAATTAGTTGGAGTGTGCAACGCAGGCAGATGCGCTCTGCAAATGTCTTGGCACTAGTGGGACTATAGCAAAGTCCAATAGCCACGTATAGGATGCCACTAGGTACACTGAGTGTTTGCTAGTAAAATTGCTTAGTTTAAAAAAGTTGTAGTGTGCAATGCAGGCAGACGTGCTCTGCAAATGTCTTGGCACTAGTGGGACTATAGCAAAGTCCAATAGCCACGTATAGGATGCCACTAGGTACACTGAGTGTTTGCTAGTAAAATTGCTTAGTTTAAAAAAGTTGTAGTGTGCAATGCAGGCAGACGTGCTCTGCAAATGTCTTTGCACTAGTGGGACTATAGCAAAGTCCAATAGCCACGTATAGGATGCCACTAGGTACACTGAATGTTTGCTAGTATAATGGCTTACTTAGAATGAGTTGGAGTGTGCAGAGGACAAGAGGGTACAGTGGCAGGATTGTGGTGCTCTGGGTAGAGGAATGGAAGCCTGCCTTTCTATTCCCTCATAATGGTGAAATGCAGGGAGGAAATCCCTGACCTGGGCTACACAGACGCTGTTGCTGTTTGCAGGACCTGTCACTTATGGCTCTCTGACCCTGCCGCTTTGAGCCCTTAAAAGGACTGCTAGAATGTGCTCTCCCTAAGCTGTCTAACGCTGTGCATGCAGCGCATACAGCTGTATCGGCTATAGGACTCAGGAGGACGGAGCTGCGACACTGATGTCTGACACCAAAGACGCAGAAGGCAGATAATGGCGTTCGTGAAGAAAATGTCCGGTTTTATAATGCAGGGACATGTGACATGCAGATCCTATCACACATGCCGTTGCTTCTCTGGCTCAAAGTCCACTTAGGTGTGTGTGTGTCTGTGATTGGCTGACATGCTGGCCCGCCCCACAAGACGCGCGCTTAGGAAAGGAAGACAAGAAAAAAAAAAAAAAAAATGGCGATCGCCATTATAGAAACAGCAGTGATCTGAAGGCGCTGTTCACGCACACTATACACTGAAATGTGATAATAGTTTGATTCACAGAGTGACTTACACTATTACAGCGTAAACCAAGCTAGGATTTAGCTGTTTTTTGGCTGCTAGAACCGTTCTCGAACATTTCTAGAACTATCGAGCTTTTGCAAAAAGCTCGAGTTCTAGTTCGATCTAGAACATGCCCCAAAATCACTCGAGCCGCGAACTGGAGAACCACGAACCACGAACCGCGCTCAACTCTACTTTTGACCTCCTAAAATGTGGAGTGTTTGTAAAGAAATGTGTACAATTCCTACAATTTCTATCAGATATTTTTGTTCAAACCTTCAAATTAAACGTTACAATCTGCACTTCAATTCTGTTGTAGAGGTTTCATTTCAAATCCAATGTGGTGGCATGCAGAGCCCAACTCGCGAAAATTGTGTAACTGTCCAAATATTTCTGGACCTAACTGTACATACTCTATAGTAAAGCCATATATTTGCAAATCCAGCCACTGCACCTTTTGTGCATTATGTTGCTACTAGCAACATACCATAACTCTTACTTTGTAGGAGTATATTTTACACAACAAATTAATTATTACCCTGTAAACCTTGCTATCTCTTTCTAATACCAATTTTTATGATATATTGTTTGTGTTTATTATACTGTGCACACTATAAAAACACTGCAGTATTACTAGTTGCAAAGGTACTGGTGGGTGATCTAATTATACCTAATGTTGCAATAATTGTAATTTCATCTAGCAGTGCAATAACCTTATTTAGCAATGCTTCTGTGATCATTATTATTATCATATATCACCATACGACCATATACACAGAGGATTATCTGTATGTTAATATAACTATACATCTGATTGGCTATATTCATACCCTGAACTGCATTTCAGATTAATGTACCGGTATTAAGAGGTCAATTTAGTAAAATACTTTACCCATTGTCAGCACATATTACTTAAATATTTGGCATTGATAGAATCTTAGCAATATAAATATATAAGCACAAGAGCATATGTATACTATTTTTTTCAGTACAATATAGTACAATTTAATAACCTAGTGCACCACAACAATAATACTGGCTGTTGATGCAAGTTCTTTTTGATGCGTGTAGCTACCAAACTTGGTCCTGTTTTTTTGTTGAGGGTGATAATAGTTTTTAAAAAATTGATAAAAATCTGAAGACAATATACATAAGTTTTACTTTTTGCGTATATGCTTTAATTCTAAATTGGCAGCCGTTCACTAAACAACTATACTATGGGCTATTGTAACATTTTTATGACATGTTTCTACCTCTTTGAATTTGATGTCATGTCGTCCTGTTTGTGCAGGGTGAATTAATCTGCTTTAAACAAAATCTAGTAACAAATTGTTAGACAAAGGGATTGCTCACACCACTGTATAACTCAGACTAGTGCTATCTGATGTTTTATTGCATAACACTCTAACCAATATTGCTCTATGGGGCAGTGCCGATTAGCATATTCTTTCACATGCCGATATGGTATGGGAAAAAAGCTCAGCATGCTGCAATTTAGAGCACAAATTGGATAGCTCACACCAATTCAAGTCTAGGGGTACATTCAGTGCATTCTCTGATGAAGAAGTGGGGATTCACTTTGAAACGCGTTGACTAAAGCACTTATATCTACTTTACAGCAGTTTGGAACTTGTTTTCTTCTCCAACAGCACAGTTTAATCTACATTTATTCTTGTTCCTTCATACTGTTCAGTCTCTGGGCTTGTGGACTTTGCGGCAGCTCTTTACACTTGTACTACTTGTTGTAGGTGACAGAACCATACAAGATGAGCACCATACTAGCTTAGTACCACCCTTATGTTTTGATAAGACCCTATTGCATTTGCTGGTCCATAGCATTTGAATTAAAATAATCAATCAGACCAATATTATGGACAGGTTGGTGTTGCATCTCACCCACTGGAAGACATAGAGCACGGACCTCACGGTGTAGTAAGAATGGATTAACAAGCTTATTACATCTCTCAACTGGAGTTTTGGACCACTTCTTTTGCAAACTGCTTCAAGTGTATTATATTTGGTGTGTGCCTTCTCCTAAAAGCAATTTTAAGATCTCTCCACAAGTGTTCAATTGGATTTAGATTCAGACTCATTGTTGACCACTTCAGAACTCTCTAGAACTTTGTTTACATCTATTACTGGGTGCGTCTTCAAGTATGTTTATGGTCATTCTCCTGCTCGATGACCCATTACCAATGATGTAAAAACAGCTTTCTTACATTATGACAAGAAATTCTTAGGTAGACTTCAGATTTCGTTGTGTGTGACACCAACGAGCAACCATTAACGATGGAAAATACTCACCAAATTGTCCATCGTTGACATGTCGTTTGTTTTCAAAAAATCGTTGATTGTTGAGGTCTCAGGTTGTTCGTCGTTCCCGAGGCAGCACACATCGCTATATGTGACACCTCGGGAACGACGAACTACAGCTTACCTGCGGCCGCCGGCAATGAGGAAGAAAGGAGGTGGGTGGGATGTTACGGCCGCTCATCTTCGCCCCTCTGCTTCTATTTTAGCGACCGCTTAGTGACGCCGCTGTGATGGCACATGAACTGCCCCCTTAGAAAGGTGGCAGTTCGCCGGCAACAGCGACATTGCTAGGCAGGTAAGTCTGTGTGCTCCGTGTGACGGCTCCGAACAATATTGTGCGCCATGGGCAGCCATTTGCCCATGACGCACAAATGACGGGGGCGGGTACGCTCACTAGCGATATCGCTAGTGATATCGCTGCATGTGACGAGGCCTATACACTGCTGCACGTCAAGACAGCAGGTCAGCTTGAATTTCTTTAGAACTTGATTGGGGCTTCTTATCCACCATCCAGACTATCCTATGTTGTAACCCTTCATTAGTTTTTCTCTGCCATCCAAGTCCAAGGAGATTAGCTACAGTGCCATGTGTTGTAAACATCTTAATTTTTTTGCGCACCATGGAAAAAGGAATATCAAGATCCCTGGAGATGAACTTTTAACCATGAGATTGTTGATATTTTTCAACAATTTTTGCTCTCAAGTCCTCAGACAGTTCTTTTCTTCTCTTTCTGTTCTCCATGCTTAGCGTGGTACACACTATGCAAACATTGAGTCAACTTCTCAGCATTTTATCAGATTTCAGGTGTGATTTTCATATTGCCCACACCTGTTATTTCCCACAGGTGAGTTTAAACAAGCATCACATGCATGAAGCAAAGTTGTTTACACACAATTGTTTACACACAATTTTGGAAAGGTGCCAACAATTTTGTCAAGTTCATTTATGTATGATAGTATTTCCAATTTGCCTTTTTTCTGTTTTTTTTTTTTTTTTGTTCTTCCAATACACCAAAAGAAAGTAGATACTGTATGAATAAAAAAAACATGTAATTGCCATAATTTTCTGGAAAAACTACTTCATTTTGTGGAACAATTTCAAGGGAGTCAACAAATTTGGCCATTATTATTTATGCTGAGTAAATAATCTAAGCAAAAAGTGTCATGCTCAGACTGGCAAGTGTCTGACACACGGCGCAACAGATGTGCATAGACCAATGACTATGCAGCAGATGGCAAAATACACGGATATCAACAAGGATGGTAAAAGAGGGGAGAACCCTGACAATAGGGAGTGGCAGATGGGTCACCTTCTGACACTAAACTTTGTCTGGTCTCTGAGCTTTCCTAACATCCCTATATGAGTCCTTCCCCTCATTGCCATTACATGCCTTGTCCCTTACTGTCCCTCCACTCACCCTGCATAGTAACAAGGCTGGTGAGTACACTAGACATCACCACTATGGTAGCAACTTACAGGAGAAGGAGAACAAACAGGGGAACATAGACAAACGATAGACAAACAAACTTTACTGCTGCAGCCAGACACTGAGGCTGTAGCCAACAAGGCTCCAAATCATAGCATTGCAACAGCTAAGCTCCAACAGTATAACATCAGGAGCTCCAAAAGAACATCATCCCTCCATGGTGGTCAGAAACAGAATGATATTTTATTACCAGCATCAGCTGATGGAGCATGTTACTATTTAAAGAAGATAGGAGTAGTCACAAATTAGATGCACCTGAGATGAACTAGCCAGAAGCTGGTAGCAAGGAAAATGTCAGTAACGCTTGCTGCACAAAGAGAAAGCAAAACACATTTAAAATCACAGAGCTATCTGAGGCTCCGGTCCCATAGTTGTCACAAGTCTCTTAAGCATGAGAGACACTATTGATAGTACCCCCTTTTTTATGAGTTGCCTCAGGACCCACAAGACCAGACTGATCTGAATAACAGCTTTGGAAGTAACACCTGACCTACTTCTGTTCACTACCATTGTTACCTGGTATTCAATGTAACCATTAAAGCAAAAAACCTCAAACCCTGAGCCCAAGATGCATACTTCCCCTGGTGTTTTTAGTGGACAACCATATGTCATCATTCACACAAAGGTTCAGACCTGAATATTTATAACCATACATGCATTTGTTAGGTGAATGTGACCCCCTTCATGGACCGACAACAGAAATGTCTTCTCATGCCATCCAAACCTTGCCCTCAGGAACAGGACACTGAGTGGGAATGGTCATCACTTAGTGGGAATGGTCACCCCCTCTACCACCTCTCCTAGGGCAACACTGAGCCTATCATTAACCTATAGGGAGGTTAATATATCGCTCTTTCTCTCCAGCAGCATCTTGACCACCTCGGCATAAAAAAGGAGTAATGGAGGAAATTTACACACCCAGGTCATCTCCCTCTACATTTTATTAGATTTTGCATGCTTGGAAACAGATGGACAACCTTGTATGAGGTTTGATTTATACATCTTTCATAAAGTTTAATCTGCCCAATATCTAGAGTAAGGTAATCTTCTCTGAGGAGTCAAATTTTCAGTTTTGCCAAACATCTGGTCATCTAATGGTTAGACAGAGACCTGGAGAGACATACAAGCCACAGTGTCTTCAACCCACTGTGAAATTTGGTGGAGGATCAGCGATGATCTAGGGATGCTACAACAGTGCTGTAATTGGGCAGATTAAACCTTGCAAAGGACATATGAATCAAGCCGCATGCAAGGTTATCCTGGAAAAGCATTTGCTTCCTTGTTAGAGTTGAGCGCGGTTCGCGGTTCGAGGTTCTCCAGTTCTAAGCTCGAGTGATTTTTGGGGCTGTTCGAGATCGAACTAGAACTCGAGCTTTTTGCAAAAGCTCGATAGTTCTAGATACGTTCGAGAACGGTTCTAGCAGCAAAAAGCAGGGCTTTTTACAGCTACAGTGTGCAGGAGCCATCGCTGGCAGCCTGCCACAAGCTGGTAACCAAGATAAACATCGGGTATCCAAGCAAAGCGCTTTGGTTGGATAAACATCGGGTATCCAAGCAAAGCGCTTTGGTTAGTAACCCGATGTTTATCTTAGTTACGTGCAGGAAGCCCACACTTCCCGCTCAGCTCACTCCGCCCCCTCCTGCCCGCGGCATGTATACATACATATACACACACACACACACACTCTCACTCACGCACACCCCCCCCCTCCCAGCTACAGTGTGCAGGAGCCATCGCTGGCAGCCTGCCACAAGCTGGTAACCAAGATAAACATCGGGTATCCAAGCAAAGCGCTTTGGTTAGTAACCCGATGTTTATCTTAGTTACGTGCAGGAAGCCCACACTTCCCGCTCAGCTCACTCCGCCCCCTCCTGCCCGCGGCATGTACACATACATATATACACACACACACACACACACTCTCACACACGCACCCCCACCCCCCCGCTCGGCTTACCTGCGGTGATGAAGTCCCGCCATCCCGACCTCAGCGCTGTCACTGTCCTCCATGGCCGCTGCTTGTCACATCACCTATCGCTTCCGACCCGAGACTGACACTGGCGGTGACGTCACGGACCTCTCGCGATACTTGATGTGAAGGCGCCGGTCATTGACCTCAGTGACAGGGGCTGTCAGTGTGCTGGAGATCAGCGCAGGTAATGTACCTCGCTGACAGCAGCACTTGTCATGCCCTGCAGTGACCTGGGCTGACCCATTGATGTTAGCTCAGGTCACTGCATTGCTCTCCCAGCCAATGGGGAACATCCTGCTCTTCATTGACTGGGACAGTGTGGATCGTCATGGCAACCCCTTGGATTACAGCAGACCTGGATTTGTTTTTCAATCTAATAAATTGGTTAAAGAGGGAATGTTTTGGGGAGTGTTTTTTCAAATAAAAATGTGTTTGTCGTCTATTTTTTTTTATTACTGACTGGGTTGGTGATGTCGGGTATCTGATAGACGCCTGACCTCACCAACCCCAGGGCTTGATGCCAGGTGACATTACACATCTGGTATTAACCCCATATATTACCCCGTTTGCCACCGCACCAGGGCGCGGGATGAGCTGGGGCGAAGCACCAGGATTGGCGCATCTAATGGATGCGCCACTTCTGGGGCGGCTGCGGCCTGCTATTTTTAGGCTGGGGAGATTCCAATAACCATGGACCTCCCTAGTCTGAGAATATCAGGCCCCAGCTGTCTGCTTTACCTTGGCTGGGGACCCCTACGTGTTTTTTTTTTTAATTATTTATTTAATTTAAAATAACAGCGTGGGGTGCCCTCAGTTTTGGATTACCAGCCAAGGTGAGGTTGCCAGCTGTGGTCTGCAGGCTGCAGCCGTCTGCTTTACCCTAGCTGGCTACAAAACTAGGGGGAACCCTACGTCATTTTTTTTTTCATTTTTTTGGCTAAATACAAAGCTAAGCACCCCTTAGTGCCACATGAAAGGTACCAAAGGGTGCTCCACTTTTTCTCCATTTTTTTCTCCACTTTTTCTCCACTTTTTTCTCCACTTTTTTCTCCACTTTTTCTCCTCTTATGCTCCACTTTTTCTCCACTTTTTCTCCACTTTTTCTCCACTTTTTCTCCACTTTTTTCTCCACTTTTTCTCCTCTTATGCTCCACTTTTTCTCCACTTTTTCTCCACTTTTTCTCCACTTTTTCTCCTCTTATGCTCCACTTTTTCTCCACTTTTTCTCCACTTTTTTCTCCACTTTTTCTCCACTTTTTCTCCACTTTTTCTCCTCTTATGCTCCACTTTTTCTCCACTTTTTCTACACTTTTTCTCCACTTTTTCTCTACTTTTTCTCCACTTTTTCTCCACTTTTTCTCCACTTTTTCTCCGTTCTTTTTCTATGGTCGGTCTACCCATTAGCTCTGCCATGCATAGTGTAGCTCTACACCTACTGCACATGTTACTTTATGATTGACATCTCTTTCGTACCAGAGCTGTCTAAGCCTACTCTGACCCCATATTTGTCATTACTATATTGTCCTTGTACTGTATTATGACATTTGTATCATGTGTTTCATTTCTTGCTGTGTTGCAATTTTTTTGCTGCATCCCAATTGTACCTCTACATTGTTCGAGTTTATGTTATTGTTCTCTCACTCTTATGTGATACTGATTATTGTCATTTTTCATGATTACATGCAGATAAGTCCAATCTGACGAAGGCTCAGGCCGAAACGTCATTTGTAACTTGTTTTGGACAAAAACATATATGCTTATGAAAAAATTTTTTTTCTTAATATGGACCAATAAAGAGTGATTTTGCATTACTATCCATTGTGACTTACTGACTTAGTCTGGGAGATTTAGAGTGCCGAGGTTACTCACTAATTTTATCTATTATTACCTCTGAGCACCTATATACCAGTGAGCAGAGTTTCCTCTACAGTAGTTCTCCTGATTAGGCATGCCCTTACCTCATGAGCAGGGCATTGCAGCTTTGGTAGCAACCATTACGACATGGACTCTGCTGCTGTGGACCCGGGGAGAGTGAGTGCAGATTCATTGCACCCACACTCCTCACATGAAGGGTCCGCACTCCTAGAAAATGGGGGATACGTTCCCTGAGTGTCTCCCCCCCATATTCTAGACGGTCCAGAGTCGTCGTGGGACCCCTTTATTTTTTTTCTTACAATAAATTGGTGAAAGAGGAAATGTTTTGGGGACTGTTTTTTCAAATAAATTTCTTTTGTCGATTTTTTGTTTTTGTTAGTACTGACAGTTTATGATGTTGGGTATCTAATAGACGCCATGACATCACAAACTGCTGGGCTTGATCTCAGGTGACTTTACAGCTAGTATCAACCCGATTTATTACCCCGTTTGCCACTGCACCAGGGCACGGGATGAGCTGGGGTGAAGCGCCAGGATTGGCGCATCTAGTGGATGCGCCACGTCTGGGGTGCCTGCGGCCTGCTATTTTTAGGCTGTGAAGGCCCAATAACTATGGACCTTCCCACCCTGAGAATACCAGACCACATCTGTCCGCTTTACCTTGGCTGGTGATCCAATTTGGGGGGACCCTACTTTTATTGTGTAATTATTAATATTTATAAAATAATTATAAAAAAGAGCCTGAGGGGACCTCCACATTGGATCCCCAACCACGGTAAAGCTGCCAGCTGTGGTTTTCAGGCTACAGCCGTCTGCTTTACCCTAGCTGGCTATCAAAAATGGGGGGACCCAACGTCATTTTTTTTTTTTAACTATTTTTTAAATAGAAAAAATTAATGCGCTTCCCTGTATTTTGATTGCCAACCAAGGTAACGGCAGGCAGATGGGGGTGGCAACCCATAGCTGTCTGCTTTATCTGCGCTGAGAATCAAAAATACCGCGGAGCGCTACGTCATTTTTTTAAAGATTTATTTTTACAGCACTGTGATGTCCAGCAATCAAAATACAGGGAAGCCCATTTTATTTTTAGTTATTTAAATAAATAATTAAAAAAAATATATATGGGCTCCCGCTGCATTTTTTGTATTGCTAGCTAAGGGTAATCCAAGCAGCTACTGGCTGCTAACCCCCACTGCTTGGTGTTACCTTCACTGGCAATGGAAAATCCAGGGAAGCATTTTTTATTTTTTTTGCCAAAAAACTACAAAAAAAGGACGTGAGCTTCGCCATATTTTTGTATGCTAGCCAGGTATAGCAGGCAGGTGCTGGAAGAGTTGGATACAGCGCCAGAAGATGGCGCTTCTATGAAAATGCCATTTTCTGAGGCGGCTGCAGACTGCAATTCGCAGCAGTGGGGCCCAGAAAGCTCAGGCCAACCTGTGGTGCGGATTCCAATCCCCAGCTGCCTAGTTGTACCTGGCTGGACACAAAAATGGGGCAAAGCCTACGTCATTTGTTTTCTAATTATTTCATGAAATTCATGAAATAATAAAAAAAGGGCTTCCCTTTATTTTTGGTTCCCAGCCGGGTACAAATAGGCAACTGGGGGTTGGGGGCAGCCGTACCTGCCTGCTGTACCTGGCTAGCATACAAAAATATGGCGAAGCCCACATAATTTTTTCAGGGGGCAAAAAACTTCTGCATACAGTCCTGGATGGAGTATGCTGAGCCTTGTAGTTCTGCAGCTGCTGTCTGTCTGTATGGAGAAGAGCAGACAGCAGCTGCAGAACTACAAGGCTCAGCATACTCCATCCAGGACTGTATGCAGAAGTTTTTTGCCCACCAACAAAATGACGTGGGCTTCGCCATATTTTTGTATGCTAGCCAGGTACAGCTGGCAGCCACGGGCTGCCTCCAACCCCCAGTTGCCTATTTGTACCCGGCTGGGAACCAAAAATATAGGGAAGCCCGTTTTTTTTAATTATTTCACTTATTTCATGAAATAATTAAAAAACAAATGACGTGGGCTTCGCCCTATTTTTGTGTCCAGCCGGGTACAACTAGGCAGCTGGGGATTGGAATCCGCAGCACAGGTTAGCCCGAGGTTTGTGGGCGCCTCTGCTGCGGATTTCAGTCTGCAGCCGTCCCAGAAAATGGCGCTCTCATAGAAGCGCCATCATCTGGCGCTGTATCCAACTCTTCCAACAGCCCTGGAGCCGGGTGGCTTGTTGGGTAATCATGAGTTAATACTGGCTTTGTTTTACCAGCCAGTATTAAGCCAGAGATTCTTAATGTCAGGCACGTTTGACCCGGCCATTAAGAATCTCCAATAAAGGGTTAAAAAAAAGACACCACACAGAGAAAAAATACTTTAATAGAAATAAATACACAGACACATTAGAGACTCCATCTTTATTACCCCCTGTCAGCCCTCCACGATCCTGCTCTTCTGTCTTCTTTCTTTCTAGTGTAGTAGTAGTGACGATTGTAGTGAGGATGAGATTCACCAGCTCATCACTTGGGGCTGGGGAACCTCCATCCTCACTACAATCATCACTAGTGTAGTAGTAGTGACGATTGTAGTGAGGAAGGATGAGATTCACCAGCTCATCACTTGGGGCTGGGGAACCTCCATCCTCACTACAATCATCACTACAATCGAGAAGCAGCGTGCAGCCTTCACTCCGTGAGTGATCACTGCTGGCTGCTAGCGGTAACAGCGGTAACGCTGACAGACGCGTTAGCATAGCAACGGTGCTCTCGGAGCCGCGGTTAGCGGTGACGTCACCGCTAACTGCGTTGCTATGGCAACGGTGATCTCCGTTAATGACCGGCTGTGTCAGCCGGTCCCTAACGGAACGGGGAGTCGACCGTGTGCTAGAGCATGTCGCCGGTACACGGCGATACACATATGTGCACCGTGTACCGGAGAGATGCACTCGCAGGTCCTACATGACATGTCATAGTCATGTGACCAGTCTGTAGCCAATGAGATAATAGCCACGTGACTGGTCACATGGCTATTTTGACATCACGATAGGTCCTGCATCTCTGCTGGCAGTGCAGGTCACCGGGAGGATTCAGCGATCATCGGATGGAATAGCGGCAGGAGACAGAGTGCAGAAGGGATCGCGAGGACCGGTAAGTGTTATGGCAATGTTTATTAACTGTTTGTGTACATTTATCATGCATTTTTATGTGTTTGTGATTGCCTCCCATTCTAGCCTATACGTTCGAGTTCGGTTCGTCGAACGTTCGACGAACCGAACTCGAACGGGACCCCCGTTCGGCGAACCGGCCTCGAGCCGAACCGGGACCAGTTCGCTCATCTCTATTCCTTGTCCTCAGGCAATGTTACCCAACTCTGAGGACTGTTTTTTCCAGCAACACAATGCGCCATGCCACACAACTAGGTCAATCAATGTGTGGACGAAGGACCACCACATCAAAACCATGTCATGGCCAGCCCAATTTCCAGACCTGAACATCATTGAAAATTTCTGGAATGTAATCACAATCCATCAAATAAAGAAGGCTTAAAGTACCAGGAGTGGCATAAGGTCACCCAAAAGCAGTGTGAAAAACTGGTGGAATCATGCCAAGACGCATGAAAGCTGTGATTTAAAATCATGGTTATTCCACAAAATACTGATTTCTGAACTCTTCCTGAGTTAAAACATTATTAGTATTGTTGTTTTCAAGGGATTATGAACTTATTTCTTTGCATTATTTGAGGTCTGAAAGCACTGCAGTTTTTTGACATTTTGACCATTTCTCATTTTTAGAAAATAAACACAAAATTTATTGCTTGGAAATTCGGAGACATGTTGTCAGTAGTTTATAGAATAAAAGAAAATTTACATTATACTCAAAAATATACCTATGAAGAAAAAAATCAGAATAACTGACAGTTTTGCAGTGGTCTCTTACTTGTTGCCAGAGCTTAATTTAATAAATTGTATGCTAAAAAGATATCATTAAAATTCATAAAATAAGTGAGGAGCAAAACAACCAGTTCTATAATTCAATACAGCTATAGTGTTGTAAGAGAGTGAACTATGACAATACAGGGCGAGCATTAGGACCCTGCAGAGTCTGCCTGTCTGTCTGAGCGATAAACAGGAAGTAGTTGTGGAGATCCAGGAAATGCGGAGAGGGAGTTGGGTGTCCATGGCAACGGGTTTTGAAAACGTAGTAGGTGAAGCAAGATGGGCCTTAAAAAAGTTGGTTGTAAGCCCCGGTTGGTGACCAAGAGACTTGTTGGTGAACAGAGCCAGTGACAGCATCTGAGGAGAGTGAAGGGAAACAGAAATTGCGAAGACAATACCACATCACTGTGTGATAAGCGATCCAGTTGTGCGGACCTGGGTCCAACTGAAAGAGCATCTGAGGAGAAGCTGAGGAGATGTTTCCCTCCCTGACAGAGCAAGTGATTGATGTCCAGTAAGGCCGTGAGTGACTGCGATAAGAGAGACGGCGTCCGGTGTCATCCCCATTGGAAGGATTCTGACAAGCCCTGGAAAAGAGTGATCCCCAGACTGCGTCCTGAGGCTACAGAATTAAAGTGCTTGACAGGTGACTCTGGCATTGGCTGATAGCTGCCAAACTTTGTTTTCTTTTTCTTTTTTTGCAATAAGTACTTATTTTTGGCGCCAAAGTTTTATTTTTATTTTTCTGGACTTGCTGCAGCCCACGCGGAAACACACCGGTGTAAAGTTACATTGGAGTTTAATGGTACCATCGGTTGTGAGATACCCGGGTATCCCTGTGATAAGTGTATAGTCATCATTAATTTAGTGTATTGTATTATTATCTGTGATAAGTTATACTCAGTGCGCCATCTCAGAGGTTCCATCAGGCCACCCTCACCTAATTTACATCGTCTTTCCAGTTTGATAAGTTTAACGTGTAGGTAAATTTGTTCCGGGTCCCAAATGTGATTTACATATACTGGGATCTCTGAGATCGGTGCATTGATTTTCGGCTAGCGCTTAGTGTGTGAAATTATTAATGGTAATGTTTTTAAGGGGATTTTGAGCTTATTATATTCTACATTTCACCGTAATTTGATCCCCATTTCATTAAAATACTGTTGTTCATTTCTGCCTCAGTCTCGGTCTGTGACTCACTGGAACTTAATAGGACCTCTGGTCATTACATTTTTGGCGTAGTCGGCAGGATCCAGTGTTTGTCATGGATAGAGGCGGCGAGGGAAGAAATGATCCCACCGCATCAGCAGCCCCGCTGCTGGGTGCGGGTCTTTTGGCAGCCGCGGCGAATGTGGGCATGTACCGGTAGGAGCTTTACTCCAGTACATGCCGAAATACGACGGGCGTAATATGGCGTTGCAGGATTGGGCAGAGAGGGTCCAGAGTATTCTGCGGATGTGTAATCTGACTCCCGCATTACGAGCAGAACTGGCATTGAACGCACTAGAAGGCGACGCTAGGCGGACGGTGATGGTACGACCTGAGGCTGAGAGAAGTATGTTAGAGAAAATTTTGGTACTGTTAGAGGGGAGTTCTGGAGGCCGGGCCCGTGTGACCCAGCTTCGATCATTTTTCTTTAACCGCCCTCAAAAGGAAAGTGAGTCTCTGATGCAGTACTCTAATACGCTACAGGAAACATTGAATGAAGTGCAGCGACTAGACCCAGGGGCCCTGGGAGCATTCCGGGAGGTAGACCACTTGCTCTGGGACCAATTCATCACAGGGTTAGCTAACAGGCTCCTTCGGGATAAACTGTATGAGGTGGCCCGGGCTACGCCAGAAATATCTTTCTGGCAGATTTACCAGGCCGCGGTGGAATGGGAGGCAGAGTCCACTCTGGTAGTTCAAGGGGCTGTGGACAGTACACGGCTGGAGGGAGGCGGAATGCAATTGTCAGGAGCGGAAGGACTGGTAGATGTTGTACAAGCTCAGCGTGCTGAGTTGAAGGAGCTAAAGCTGGAAGTGTCTAAAATCAGAGCTGGGTCGTCCCCTACTCCCCTGGAGAGGCCACCAGCTACACCCTCTGGGATGGTGATTCCACTGACAGCCGGACCGCCCTCTTTGAATGACTTAAGCCCCCGTCCCCGGGGAGCAGTCACCTGCTGGAGGTCCGGGCGCCGGGGACACATCTCACGATACTGCCGGATGTCCACAGTCCCCGAGACTCCTCCGCCGACGTTAAACTCCCAGCCGCTGCCTTGAGGGGGCAATTCGCAGCGGCCCCCCCCTCACAAAGCCCCCAAAGGAATGAGCAAGATTTGTTTGCATGGAGTCCAGTCTTAGAAGCAGAATTTGAAGGACGGAAGATGAATTGCTTGGTTGATACGGGATCTGAATGTACCATTATGCCTCTAGAAGTTCCCGAAGATGGTCGAATGATAAGACTTACTGCCGCTAACAATGGCCAGCTGACGGTGAAAGGGATCGTGTGGATGAGACTGAAAATGTTTGGTCAAGAGCTGGGTCAGAAATGGGTAGTGCTGATGGACCACCCCCCTAGAAGAAGGATAGAAGTGACACTGGGAATGAACACTCTGCGATATCTAAATCATCAGATGTATGCCCGTGAGGGACCCCGTTACTGGACTCGTGCTACAGGTCACCGACCGACACAGAGAATGTTACACCGCCTAGTGCTGAACTGTGATCTGCTGAAAAGTGCAGTCCCTGGGGGCCGGGTGGGCCTTGTCCGAGTGCCATCACGGACCACGATTTCACTGGCGCCCCGACAGGAGAAACTCTTGATGTTGCCAGTGGGGGCGGCGCAGAGGCTGAATGGACTTGAGGTATTACTTGAGCCAGCCCCAGAGAAGTCCTCTTGTGCCAAGGTGCATGTGGCCCGGTCTCTGACGATTGTGAAGAATGGACGGGTGCCAGTCAGATGCATTAACGTGTTGGAGGAGGCTATTACCATTCCTGCTGGGACCATCCTAGCTGAACTGTTCGTGCCAGAGGGGAAGATGCCTGACAAAGCGGTGTTTGAATTGCGGCCAGACCCACAGTCATCCTGGACATATGCGGTCGAAGTAGCAGGCCCTGAATCCCCTACCAAAGAATGGAATGGTCGTGTGATCATGGATCAGATGGGAGTAGATCGGGAGGAACTGACTTCCGTGCAACTAGAACAGTTGGAGAGGGTCGTGTGGGAACATAAAGAGACCTTCTCGCGACATGCAGAAGACTTCGGGTGCTCACCGATGATTGAGCATGAGATTCCCACGGGGGACACCCCTCCCATTAGAGAACGTTATCGTCAGATTCCCCCGACACTTTACCAAGAGGTGAAGGGCATGGTCGCCAGTATGCTCGACAATCAAGTAATACGAGAGAGCCAAAGTCCCTGGGCTGCCCCCGTTGTCCTTGTCCGAAAGAAGGATGGGACCCTCTGATTTTGTGTGGATTATCGGAAATTAAACGCGCACACTGTGCGAGACGCATACCCGTTGCCTCGGATTGAGGAGTCCCTGTCTGCATTAGGACGGGCCAAATACTTTTCAACGTTGGACTTGGCGAGTGGATATTGGCAGGTACCAATGGCTGAGAAAGATCGGGCAAAGACAGCATTTGTTATGCCAATGGGGCTCTATGTATTCAACCGGATGCCGTTCGGAATCAGTAGGCGACCTGAATTTTGAATCGGTATTGATATATCTAGATGACATCGTGGTGTTCGGAACGTCATTTGAAGACCATCTTGAGAAGTTGCGCCAAGTGCTCCAACGTCTCAGTCGCCATGGCTTAAAGATAAAACCAAAGAAATGTCAACTGTTCAAGAGTCGCATAGAGTATCTAGGCCATGTGGTGACTCCCGACGGGGTGTTACCCTCAGTCAGTAAGATCTTAGCGGTACAGGGGTGGGCACCTCCTCAGACTCTACGGGAGGTGCGGGCTTTCTTGGGATTGGCAGGGTACTATCGACGATTTGTGCCCAGGTTTTCACAAGTAGTGGGTCCCCTGAATGAACTTTTAAGAGGGACGGCGCTGGGTCCTCGCAACCGCCCTATCCAATGGGGGCCTCAGCAGCAAAAGGCATTTGACGAGGTGAAAGCCGCCCTAATGAGTGCCCATTTGTTGGCATATGCCAGGTTTGATACCCCTTTCCTGTTGTACACTGACGGTAGTCTTCACGGGTTGGGGGCGGTACTGGCCCAAATTCAGGATGGCCGGGAGCGGGTCATTGCCTATGGCAGCAGGTCTTTAAGGGACACTGAGCGCAATCCGGCTAATTATAGTTCGTTTCGCCTAGAGCTGTTAGCCCTGGTGTGGGCAATGACGGAGCGCTTTGCTGAGTATCTAACGGGAGCTGAGGTGTTGGTCATGACCGATAATAACCCTTTTGCTCACTTAGAGAATGCGAAACTGGGAGCGTTGGAGCAGCGATGGGTCGCTCGCCTTGCTAAGTTTAATTATCAGATTATGTTTCGCTCGGGGCGAGAAAACGGTAATGCGGACGCATTGTCGAGGGTACCCCTTGGATTTAGGGGAGAAAGCATTGATGACCAGCTCGAGGACACAGAGACCCCTGACTTGGGGCAGGTACCTATCTTCCGCAGTGTGGTACATTCAAGTGGGGTGGCATCAGGGATGCCGTGTGTCCTGGGAAAAACGCCATCAGATTGGGCAAAAGATCAGAACGAGTGTCCAGACATCTCGCGAGTGCGCACCTGGGTACAAAATGGGATTTGGCCGAGTGCAGAGGACAAGGCCCAACTATCCGCAGAAGGAATTAAACTATTGCGACAGTGGGATAAGTTGTGTGTGGAACAGGATCTTTTGTATCGTAAGGTGTATCTGCCATCTGAGCTGCAACACCGGTACCAACTGGTAATCCCTGTAGGGATGGGTCCGATGGTTGCCCGCGAGGCACATGAGAAATGAGCCCACTTTGGTAGTGAAAAGACACTCCAGTGGTTACAGCGAATCCTCTATTGCCCTGACTTGGGAGGGATGGTAGCGGAGGCATGTCGGCAATGTCGGGTCTGTGGGCTCAGTAAGAGTCCTGAGCAGCGGGCCCCTACTCAAACCATTAAAAAGTCTGCCCCCTTGGAATTGCTCATGATTGATTATGTCCTGATAGGATACTCGACGTCTGGGTGCTCCTATTGCTTGGTAATGACAGACCACTTCACTAAATATGCTGTGGCAGTGCCGACAAGAGATCAGACAGTGGAGTCGGCGGCTAAGGCTGTGTGTCGTCATTTTCTCCAAGTGTTTGGGTGTCCGCAAAGGATACACTCAGACCAGGGGGCATGTTTCCAGGGGACACTAATGGAAGAGCTGCGCCGGCTGTATGGCATAGCACATTCAAGAACGACACCTTACCATCCCCAAGGAAATGGGGCCTGTGAGCGTTTCAATCGTACCTTAATACAGATGATGAGAACATTAGAGGAAGGGCAGCAGGGCCACTGGCCTGAGTACCTCCCTGAACTAATGTGGGCCTACAACAATCGATTGCACAGCACTACGGGATATTCGCCACACATGTTGATGTTTGGGAGACCCGGGAGGGATATTGAAGATTTGAACATGCCAGATCCCTCCTCTGATTCCCCTCGGACTGCATCTGAATGGGTTCGGGAACACCAGCGGCGACTGAGAGTGGTGCATCAGGTGGTGGGTAATAGACTCAATCAGGTGTCTCATAGGGACACGAGGCCTGTGCAGATGGAACCTTTCTCCCCAGGGGATAGAGTGTTGGTGAGGGTCAAACGACCGACAGGGAAACTGGCCGATCGATGGGAGGCGACCCCATACCTGATAAAGAGACGAGTGAACCCTGAGATTCCAGTTTATGAGGTCGAGCCCGTGGGGGCAGGGGGGCTCACTCGTAATCTTCACCGTAACATGCTACAACGGTGCTGGTTTGAGGACGTGGCTTCCGTTTCTACGGAACCAGAGGCTGTGTCCCAAGGGTCAGGTACTCCTGATGTTTTTGAGTTTGATGATGAGCCCTCCTCTGCGCCTGTTTATCTGCCCCCTGTGAATGATCTGCACCTGTGTGGAAAGAGTGTTGAGCCGGTGGTATGTCCTTCTGAGGGTGAGGGCTTGAGTCAGCCACCTGACATGAATAATGGGTCACGGGGTGTCGCACTTCAAGAGGGGGCAGCGTCATGCTTTTCCTCTGATGACACTTCTGAAGGGACTCCTGCCCCTTCGGGGACAGAATCCGTTGGGAAGGACCTTCGGAGAACGACTCGACCTACGGCAGGAATACCCCCTCAGCGCTACGCACAGGATGATTTTGAGTGGGGAGGTATGTCGAGGACGCCAACCTCTAGTGGGGTGGCATGTAAGAGAGTGAACTATGACAATACAGGGCGAGCATTAGGACCCTGCAGAGTCTGCCTGTCTGTCTGAGCGATAAACAGGAAGTAGTTGTGGAGATCCAGGAAATGCGGAGAGGGAGTTGGGTGTCCATGGCAACGGGTTTTGAAAACGTAGTAGGTGAAGCAAGATGGGCCTTAAAAAAGTTGGTTGTAAGCCCCGGTTGGTGACCAAGAGACTTGTTGGTGAACAGAGCCAGTGACAGCATCTGAGGAGAGTGAAGGGAAACAGAAATTGCGAAGACAATACCACATCACTGTGTGATAAGCGATCCAGTTGTGCGGACCTGGGTCCAACTGAAAGAGCATCTGAGGAGAAGCTGAGGAGATGTTTCCCTCCCTGACAGAGCAAGTGATTGATGTCCAGTAAGGCCGTGAGTGACTGCGATAAGAGAGACGGCGTCCGGTGTCATCCCCATTAGAAGGATTCTGACAAGCCCTGGAAAAGAGTGATCCCCAGACTGCATCCTGAGGCTACAGAATTAAAGTGCTTGACAGGTGACTCTGGCATTGGCTGATAGCTGCCAAACTTTGTTTTCTTTTTCTTTTTTTTGCAATAAGTACTTATTTTTGGCGCCAAAGTTTTATTTTTATTTTTATTTTTCTGGACTTGCTGCAGCCCACGCGGAAACACACCGGTGTAAAGTTACATTGGAGTTTAATGGTACCATCGGTTGTGAGATACCCGGGTATCCCTGTGATAAGTGTATAGTCATCATTAATTTAGTGTATTGTATTATTATCTGTGATAAGTTATACTCAGTGCGCCATCTCAGAGGTTCCATCAGGCCACCCTCACCTAATTTACATCGTCTTTCCAGTTTGATAAGTTTAACGTGTAGGTAAATTTGTTCCGGGTCCCAAATGTGATTTACATATACTGGGATCTCTGAGATCGGTGCATTGATTTTCGGCTAGCGCTTAGTGTGTGAAATTATTAATGGTAATGTTTTTAAGGGGATTTTGAGCTTATTATATTCTACATTTCACCGTAATTTGATCCCCATTTCAGTAAAATACTGTTGTTCATTTCTGCCTCAGTCTCGGTCTGTGACTCACTGGATCTTAATAGGACCTCTGGTCATTACAGTGTTAATGTAAGTATACCATATATATTTATCTGGACATATTAAATAGTTCAGCCCCAAACCTCAACTCAAGTTCTACCTTGCCTGTCTGAAGAATATTAGATCATATGTTTTTCTGCAATTGCGACAACTGACACTCTTCAGCTGACAGAGACGCCCAGGTTAAATGGCCAGGTTAAATCATATCTGGGCCGAGTTATTGCTCAAGCAGATAATGTGTGCCCTGGTTCAATGGCTTTCTGGATAAGCAGATTGGATACATGGCAAGAAATGTCCCAGTTTACTGTAGGCATATTGTTATGTCCATCCTCCAGTGTAATGTCATAGAAGGTATTCAGCACAGCCAACGGCTTAGACACAGCAGCGCAGACCAAGTTATCTGCTGCAAGCATAAAAATCATGCATTTGTCAAAATAAATGAGGTATAAATCAGCTCCAACTTTTATTTACCTATTACTCATGCCAATGATTAGATTGATTAGATCAATAAATCATCTGCTTGCATTACTGTCCATTATCTGCCTTCTACACTAGTCTGCTACCACCGGTGCCAATAACTCTTGCTTAGCCTTTCATCTGTACCCTGTTTATCATGTCACCTATCCTGTAGTACTAATGCGGAGAGGGCTTCAATATTTGGCTCCACGTTACCCGATATCTCCTAAACTGTCCTTTACCATTTCTGTGCATTGAGACTTCTGCTGCTGCCACTGAATACCCTCACCAGCCAGATATGTCCTCAGTTCCCACTGTGTCTGATAGGGCTATACTCTACTGCTGACAGGGCTGCCACTAATGTTCTTACATTGCAAGACACTTCCTGTTTTACTTTTATACCATTCAGCTATTGCCACCAAAGCTCTTGATGTTCCCCAAACAGAGATAGTTTTTTTACAACATACCATGTGAAAAATGCCACGGCTTATTAAATTGAATAAACAAAAGCAAGACAGACCCCTGCCTACAAAAAGGGATGATTTTGGGACAGTTTTTGCAATTTTAGAAGATTAAAAAGTAGTGCAAAACATTTATTATGGCAGCGTGTCATTACATAGGTTGTCATTATCATCGTTTATCATCAGTTTTCCACTGGCCAAATAGGTTGAGATCATTTGGAAATTAATAAGGCTATGTTGATAATAAATATATCAGAAGGGGTTCAATACACTCGTGAGGAGACCTCTGTATGTCATAGACATCCATTCCTTGAAATGACTTTGCATTATTGAAATTCACAGCAATCTTTTTGGTATAAATCATGTTTTTAGAGATAATTTGGCAAAGTTTGAAAATTCGAATTATAAAAGATCCACTTATCTCTATAGTCCGTGTATGAAGTAGAAAATGAGATCGATCATAGTTACTCAAATGTTAGTAAATGCCCCTAGACTGTCTCATGAACATTGTTTATGCTTTTGATAACTTTTTCTTTCAAATATGAAAATGTTTCTTGTTAATGACAAGTGGATAGTTATCTTTGTAGTGAGTTTCCTTAACAGTTTTTGAATGTAAGCTAAAAAAATATGATACCTGCAGCTATAATTGTTAATTTTCAGTGTGTCATATAGGAAAGCAGTAGGAATAACAGTCTCAATCCAATTTAGAAATAAATTATATTTGAGTGATGACTTAAAAGAATGCTTCAATTGGAAATGCAAAAACCTTTCTTATCATAACCTCAGTCCTTCTATCATTTCATCTTTTCAGTTGAATAAACATAACTACTTCTGGCAAATGAACTGTAAAATATTGTACCTAACTCCATATGTGAATGATGTGAAGATTTTCCGATGGTGCAGTCTATATTTCACTTACTGGGGGTATTCTTTCTATTATTGTTTTGTTAACAGTAAGGGTCATATTTTGTTTGTTACTATTAACATTTAATTCAGCAGAGCTCTCCTCTCATTGATAGTGTAAAGCACAGTAATTTTCTTAGCCAAGATGAGTAGGAAGATAATATTCAGAGACGTAAAAAGTAATACAAAACAAACATGTGCAGCATAGTCTGTTACTAGAGTGTTCATTTCAAGAGTCATATGGAGTAAAATGTAGTAAATATCATCCATAATATTAAAGAAAAATGTATCTTACGCCACCTTGTGTATCTTGCTACAGAAATGTTAGACTTTATTTAAGCTGCGTTTCCAAAAGGGGAAAAGATTAGAGTGGCTAAGTGATTATTACGACCTGGAGTCTAAATAATGGCTTGTCTGAATGTACTGTATATGTAGATGATTAGTGTAGTAAGAAAAACATTGTGATATATTTATATTAGTATATACATTTGCAAATCACTTACTCATATTTGGTATCAATGTGTCCAGAAAAGTCCTATCTATCTAAATGTAAAATTTATTATTTCAATATGTAAAAACTGTAGAGAAAAAAATATTGAAAAAACAGAATTGCGGAGTTTTTGTTGCACCAACTCCACAAGAAAATGCAGTAAAAAAACATCAAAATATTATATAATGCCTTGAAGAAGTATTCATATTTCATAAACTTTTCCACATTTGTTTTATGTTACTCCCACAAACGTAAATTAATTTTATTGGGATTTTCTACAATATACCAACACCAAGTAGCAAGTATTTGTGAAGTTTAACGGAAATATTAGATTTTTTTTAATATTTAAAAAAGGGCATAATGATCATGGTTACAGAGGGTGCAACCGGGACTGTGCAGGAAGGGGGCATGCTTACACTGATGCCTACTTCAGTTGGATGTGCGCTTGGAAGCACACATTCAGCTGAAGTGTTATGCGGTACATTGTGGCACAGAGACTCACTGTCTCTCTGCACTGCCAGACATGTTGCCAGCCCAGCCAGAAGCTGCCAATCACAGGCGGCACATGGCAGGGATGTCCTGTGCTGCCAGGAGCTGAGATGCTGAACGGAGCGGGAGAAGGTTAGAATAACGTATTTTTTAACTGAGTTCTAAAAGAGCAGCAGAATGAGGGACACTATAATAGGAAGTGGCCAAGGATGAGAAAAAATTCTTACACGATGCAGCCCAGACTAGAGAAATTATTACAGGAAAAGGCCAAAGATAGGGGACATTTATTATAGTATTGGGGCCAGGATCTGAACATTATTCTAGAAAGGGGTCCAAGATGTGGGATATTATAACAAGAATGGGCCCATTACAGTGACAAGTTTACAAAAAGTGGCCAGTATGGAGAACATTATTACATCAATGGGCCAATGATGGAGGACATATTTACAGGAAGAAACCACGATGGGGAGCATGATTAAAGTAAGGGGCCTAGATCGAATACACTATATCAGAATGGGGCCCATGATGGGAAACAAATTTATAGGAAGGGGCAAAGGAGGGAGAAAATAATTCCAGGAAGGGGACTTATGATGGGAAAATGTTTATAAGAAGGAGCCAAGATGATGGACATTATTACAGCAAGGGGCCCATGTGTGGAGGACAGATTTACAGGATGGGGCCAGGATGGTATTCATGAGTATAGAAGGGGCCAGGACAGAGGATATTAAACCAGGATGGTGCCTATGACGGGAGATATGATTACAGGAAGGAGCCAGGACAGATGACATTATTACACAATTGGGCACATAATGGGGGATGTAATTACATTAAGGGGCCCATGATGGGAAACATGATTACAGGAAGGGGCCAGGATGGAGGACAATTATTACATGGGAAGTAAACACATTTGTACTCATTCATCTGACCAACATGCAGAGGAGGGCTCAGGTCAAAATTTTTCACTGGGATACAAAGGACTCTAATTATGCTACGGCATCCAGAAGTCAGCTAATTAGTAAAATGATTCCACCTGTGAGTAATTTATTATCAGCTTAAGGCTATGTGCACACGGTGCGTTTTTCTCGGCGTTTTTGCGCGTTTTTCGGGTGCGTTTTTGGCCTCAAAACTGCATGACTTTGCTTCCCCAGCAAAGTCTATGAGTTTTCATTTTTGCTGTCCCCACACAGCGTTTTTTTTCAGCTGCGTTTTTGTGGTGACCACAAAAACGCAGCATGTCAATTATTCCCGCGTTTTTCACTGCGCTTTTCATCCATTGAGTTCAATGGGATGTTGAAAGACGCAATGAGAAACGCAAATAGCTGCGTTTTGGTGCGTTTCTAAGACCAAAAACGCAGCTATAAGCGCAGGAGGTGGGTAGTAAAGTGACGTGTACAGGAAGAGGATTCCTTCTGTCAGTATAGACAGAAGCATGAATCCTCCCGGTACCGTCACCGCCGCGTCCATCTCCCGTCCTGTGCATGTATGCTGCCGTGCGGCGCCATGTACAGGCAGGAGGTGGAAGCGGCTGCGAAAACAAAAGTTAACAGTAGAATAAAAAAAAAAAAAGTTATACTCACCTGTCTGCAGCCTCGCGGTGCCATGCCCGCTCCCAGCTCCTGTCACGGTATCGCCGCTCCCGCTCCGGCTGTGTGCAGTCTCCCCGGGGCAGGACCTTGCTTGCAGGACCTGGCGATGGATCACCTGATGCAGTCACCTGACGCATCAGCTGATCGAGTCTCGGGCTGACGCGGGCGCCCGGCCGGTATCAGCGGATGCGTCAGGAGACTTCATCCCTGATTACCGGCAGCTGCTGCAGCGATCGGACAGGATCAGACTCCCGCCCCATCGCTCCGGGAGCTGCCGGTAATTCAGCACATAAGTGAGTATTATTTTTTTTTTTTTCTACTGATGCATCTGCTGATTGTATAATCGGCTTTTATACAATCAGCTGATGTGTGATGGGATTCACATCCTTTAACCTGACACATCATCTGATCGCTTTGCCTTCCAGCAAACCGATCAGATGATATTGGATCCTGATTGGACGGCGCGGGACCCTGACCCAGGATTACTGCGGAGGGGGGTTTATTTCAATAAAGATGGAGTCACTAATTGTGTTGTGTTTTATTTCTAATAAAAATATTTTTCTGTGTGTTGTGTTTTTTTTTTATCTTTACTAGAAATTCATGGTGGCCATGTCTAATATTGGCGTGACACCATGAATTTCGGGCTTAGGGCTAGCTGATAATATACAGCTAGCCCTATGTCAGGTTTCCAGGTTTTCCAGTTCTCTTTTGAATGAGCTTGCCCTCAGTTAACATGGAGTTTTAAGGTTCTGTTGCCCTACTTCCTGTCCAGCTGCTTAAAAGGCCGCCTCTCAGCCCAGTCCAGTGCCTGAGTATACTGCTTGCTGTGTGCTCCTGCTTTGCTGCTGCTAATCCTGATTGCTTTTGGATCCTCCTAAAGACTACCGACCGACCGACTCTGGACCTTACCCGGTTTCTCAAGCTGTGCCCGGATTCCGTCTGCCATCTTCGGTCAGCACTCTGCCCGGTTCTCTCTGGTTCGTAACCACTCTGGACAATCATCCCGTACGGACACTCCTGGACTTTTACCGCTTGCCCCTTGTGTCCCGGCTGCTGCGCATTTAGGCCTTCCGGGGTGATTGCCGGACAGTCCCTGTATAGGGGTTCGCTCTGGTGGTCTCCCTGGGGGAGTCCGGTGCGTGGCCCCGGGAATTCCCTCCGCTCCGTTTCGGGAAGGTATTGTGTGTATTTGTATTGCTGTTTGTTCCGTTGTTATCTACCGTGGTTACAGATTATAAAACATCTTGTATCAAAAACTCGTCTCTGCTGATCATTGCCCTACGCTATCGAAATCCTCAGAACATATAATAAGTATTACATTATACTCAGGCCCAAAAAAGAGGATTTCGCTGGGGCAATGACTGAGACACGAGGAGTAGATCAGCTCTTTTCTATGATTAACTCCTTGCAGCAGGAGATGGAGGTGGTGCAGACTAAACTTAGAGATGTGGAGGCACAGCTGGGTCATGATCACCAGGTACTGGGTCCGGCTATACAGGATTTGCAAGTCAGAGTGGAGGCTCAGGAAGCCGGCCCCACTACGTCCGTATCAGCTGCCGGTATGCCTAGGTTACCCCCATTCCGTTTCAATGGTGACCGTGGTCAGTTTCGTGGATTTGTGAACCAATGTATACTGTTTTTTGATGTACATGCTGATTTTTACCGTTCTGACCGGTCCAAAGTGTTATGTATAATTATGTTATTAACCTCACGAGCACTGGCTTGGGCTAATCCTATGATAGAGAACCGAGACATCCGTTTAAATCACCTAGATGATTTTCTGACCGCAATGGCGCAAATGTTTGATGATCCGAATCGCCGTGCTACCGCTGAATCGGCTCTCCTTTCCTTACGTCAGGGAAAGCGTTCTGTCGTTGAATACGCCACTGAATTTAAGAGGTTAGTGGTAGACACCGACTGGGGAAACAATGCATTATTGTCTGTTTTCAGAAAGGGGTTGTCCGGTACCATCAAGGACGAGTTAGCTCGTTCCGAATCTCCAGGGGATTTTGAACTGTTTCTCCAGCACTGTGTGCGTATTGATACCCGCTTGACGGAACGTAGACAGGAAAAATGGGCGGCTGTAAACCGTGTAAACAACTTTACATTTCCTTCCAGAGAACCCGCTCTCAGGACGCCACGGGAGGCCGAGGACGTTCCTATGCAAGTAGACTCTCTGCAAAAGCGAGAGACCAATGAACGTCGCGAACACCGGCTCCGTGAGCGTTTGTGTTTCTATTGCGGTCAATCGGACCATTTCTTGATCGACTGCCCGAAACGTCCGAATCGCCCAAATAAGGTATTGGCAGCCATGGCAGAGTGTGACAACACGGACGCAGAGTCCGATATCTCTGAGGCAAGTGGACACTTGGATGCGGTATTTCCCTTGACTGTAATGTCAACCTCACCGAAGGACTCGGAAGGGAAATATACCCATTGCTCGCTCCCCATTCAGATCCGGTGGGAGGGACAGCTAATACCTACCTCTGCAATGATAGACTCTGGGGCAGGGGGAAATTTCATGGACTCTTCTTTTGCCAGGAAACACGGTATCCGGACTCAGCAAAGATCCTCACCAGTTACCATGGAGACGGTAGACGGATCTCCGTTAATCTCTGGACCAGTCGATCGGGAAACCGTACCGCTAGAATGCGTCATGAAGCCAGGTCAGCAGGAGACCCTTGTTTTCATGCTAATTTCATCTCCTCATTTTCCGATTATTTTAGGTATTCCGTGGCTACGGTCTACAAATCCGGTCATCGATTGGGAAACTAAGGAAATATCCTTCCCACCGCAGAATATTCCGACCATTAGTCCAGCTGTTCCGGTTCCAGTACCACCAAATACGGAGAGCACTGTACAGGTACCTGTTTTACCCCCGGTTTACCGTGACTTCGCTGATATATGCGACAAAAGAAAAGCCGACCGACTTCCCCCGCATAGACCGTATGATTGCCCCATAGACTTACTCCCAGGGGCGGAGATTCCGTTTGGTCATGTCTACCCGTTGGCGGCACCTGAGCTAGCAGCACTAAAAGAGTATATTGATGAAAGCCTAGCCAAGGGATTTATTCGTCCGTCTACCTCCCCCGCAGGGGCACCCATCTTTTTCGTGAAAAAGAAGGAGGGGACTCTGAGACCCTGTATTGACTACCGGGAACTGAATAAAATAACCATCCGGAACCGGTATCCGTTACCGTTGATTCCTGAGCTATTGGAGAGGGTCCAACAGGCAAAAATATTCACCAAATTGGACCTCCGTGGGGCATATAATCTGCTTCGTATACGTCCCGGAGACGAGTGGAAGACCGCGTTCCGATGTCGGTACGGACATTTTGAGTACCTAGTGATGCCTTTTGGACTTTGTAACGCTCCCGCGGCATTTCAACATCTAGTTAACGATATTTTTAGGGATATCATGGACCAATTCATGGTGATCTATCTGGACGATATCCTAATCTTTTCTGATTCTCTACAGGAACACCAGGAGCACGTCAAGACCGTACTTACCCGTCTGAGGGAAAACCACCTGTACATTAAGCTGGAGAAATGCGAGTTCCACTGCTCACAAATACAATTCTTAGGTTATGTCATCTCTCCTCAGGGACTAAACATGGAATCTAGCAAGATACAAGCCATTCTGGACTGGCCTACACCGGGAAACATCAAGGAGGTACAACGCTTTGTCGGTTTTGCCAACTTTTACCGACGCTTTATCCGTAACTTTTCAGAGATTGTCCGTCCCATCACTCTGTTAACCAAGAAAGGACAGAAGTTTGTGTGGTCCGCCCAGGCCCAGGAAGCATTCCATCGTCTCAAGGTATGTTTTACCTCAGCGCCAATATTAGTCCATCCGAATCCCGCACTTCCCTTTATCGTGGAGGTCGACGCTTCCGACTATGCATTAGGGGCCATTCTTTCTCAAAGGACCGGGGACAAGAGTCTCTTGCATCCGTGTGCCTTCTTTTCCCGCCGGTTGTCCCCTGCAGAAAGGAACTACGACATTGCGGACAAGGAATTATTGGCGATTATTTCCGCTTTCAAGGAATGGAGACACCACTTACAGGGAGCCGCGCAGCAAGTGATAGTACTCACGGATCATCGTAATCTGGAATTTCTTAAGTCTGCCAGGTGCCTGTCTCCACGGCAAGCCCGTTGGAGCCTATTTTTTAACCAATTCAATTTTGTCGTTACATACCGTCCAGGTTCACGTAATGGGAAAGCCGATGCCTTGTCCCGAATCCACGCCGTGGACTCCGTGCCTGGAACCCCGTCTCAGACCGTGTTATCGGATGCCAATTTCGTTGGAGTAATCCAGGACCAGGACTTGTGGAAGGACATCAAGCTGGCCTATGATGGTGACGTATTTCTTGCTGCCCCCCCGAATGATGTAACGCTTGTTCTTCGGAATGGTGTGTGGTTGAGAGAGCGACGCATTTATGTCCCGGAAGCCGTAAGACTTCGGGTTCTCAAGTTGGTCCATGACTCCGTGTTGGCTGGTCATAGGGGGGTACAGAAGACGCAAGAATTTCTGAGCCGTTTTTTCTGGTGGCCTACTTGCTTAAAGGATGTGAAGGACTATGTCCACTCATGTGTGGTTTGTGCCCGGTGCAAGGTCCCTCGTGTGGCTCCTACGGGACTCCTCCAACCGTTACCCGTGCCATCTCGCCCTTGGGGGTCTATCTCCATGGATTTTATTGTGGAGTTGCCAGTCTCATGCGGACACAATACCATTTTAGTGGTGGTAGATCGATTGACTAAAGCTGCTCACTTCATTCCGTGTACCGGTCTTCCCTCAGCCGCAGAGACAGTGGATTTGGTTATCCAGAATGTATTCCGATTGCATGGGGTACCAGACGAGATCATCTCTGACCGGGGCGTGCAGTTCACGTCTAGATTCTGGAAGGGGTTTTGTACGGCACTCCAGATTGATGTCTGTTTGTCTTCTGCATACCATCCTCAGACAAATGGGCAAACCGAACGGACGAATCAAACCCTGGAACAATACCTTCGATGTTATGTCAGCCATCTCCAAGACGATTGGTTGAAGATGCTTCCGTTGGCGGAGTTCTCATATAACAACACTCAGAGCAGCTCCACTAAGGTAACGCCCTTTTTCGCTAACTTAGGTTACCATCCGAATGTTTTGCCTAGGTCACCGGTTGCGGTTTCGGTGCCAGCGGTGGAGGACAGATTGACAGAGCTACGACAAAATCTGGAGGTTCTGAAGGACACTGTGGCTACGGCCCAGGAGCGTTACAAGAGGTTGGCCGACACTCACCGGAAACCGGCACCCATGTACAAGGTAGGGGACTCTGTATGGTTGTCCACCAAAAACCTGAGATTGGGTGTTCCTTCGCAGAAGCTGGGACAAAAATTCATCGGTCCATTTAAGATCACCGGGATCGTGAGCCCTGTGGCCTGTCGGCTACGGTTGCCGCACCATCTAAAGGTACACCCGGTCTTTCATGTGTCTCTCCTCAAACCTGTCTCCCCTAATACGTTTCGTGGTCGTGTTGTGCCTCCTCCTCCGCCTGTGATGGTCGACGGCGAGGAGCAGTTCGTGGTTGAGGACATTATTGACTCCCGGCTCCATCGTCGTCGGCTTCAATATCTGGTACGTTGGCAGGGGTACGCCCCCGAGGACGATTCCTGGGAACCGGTGGGTAACATTCGGGCACCCCGGAAGATCGCTCAGTTTCATCGACGGTTCCCGGACAAGCCGGGCCCTGATCCGTCCTGAGGCCGTCTCTGGGGGGGGGAGTAATGTCAGGTTTCCAGGTTTTCCAGTTCTCTTTTGAATGAGCTTGCCCTCAGTTAACATGGAGTTTTAAGGTTCTGTTGCCCTACTTCCTGTCCAGCTGCTTAAAAGGCCGCCTCTCAGCCCAGTCCAGTGCCTGAGTATACTGCTTGCTGTGTGCTCCTGCTTTGCTGCTGCTAATCCTGATTGCTTTTGGATCCTCCTAAAGACTACCGACCGACCGACTCTGGACCTTACCCGGTTTCTCAAGCTGTGCCCGGATTCCGTCTGCCATCTTCGGTCAGCACTCTGCCCGGTTCTCTCTGGTTCGTAACCACTCTGGACAATCATCCCGTACGGACACTCCTGGACTTTTACCGCTTGCCCCTTGTGTCCCGGCTGCTGCGCATTTAGGCCTTCCGGGGTGATTGCCGGACAGTCCCTGTATAGGGGTTCGCTCTGGTGGTCTCCCTGGGGGAGTCCGGTGCGTGGCCCCGGGAATTCCCTCCGCTCCGTTTCGGGAAGGTATTGTGTGTATTTGTATTGCTGTGTTTGTTCCGTTGTTATCTACCGTGGTTACAGATTATAAAACATCTTGTATCAAAAACTCGTCTCTGCTGATCATTGCCCTACGCTATCGAAATCCTCAGAACATATAATAAGTATTACACCCTAACTCCATTATTACCTGGCTAGCCATCCGGCATCAGGGCAGCCGGAAGAGTTGGATACAGCGCCAGAAGATGGCGCTTCTATGAAAGCGCCATTTTCTGGGGTGGCTGCGGGACTGCAATTCACAGCGGGGGTGCCCAGAAAGCATGGGCACCCTGCACTGTGGATTCCAATCCCCAGCTGCCTAGTTGTACCCGGCTGGACTCAAAAATGGGGCGAAGCTCACGTCATTTTTTTTTTTAAATTATTTCATGAAATTCATGAAATAATTTTAAAAAAAAGGGCTTCCCTATATTTTTGGTTCCCAGCCGGGTACAAATAGGCAGCTGAGGGTTGGGGGCAGCCCGTACCTGCCTGCTGTACCCGGCTAGCATACAAAAATATGGCGAAGCCCACGTAATTTTTTTTTTTGGGGGGGCAGAGAAATCCTGCATACAGTCCTGGAAGGAGGATGCTGAGCCTTGTAGTTCGACAGCTGCTGTCTGCTCTCCTGCATACACTATTGGATGGAGGATGCTGAGCCTTGTAGTTCGACAGCTGCTGTCTGCTGTCCTGCATACACTATTGGATCGAGGATGTTGAGCCTTGTAGTTCTGCAGCTGTCTGCTCTTCTGCATACACTAGTGGAGAATGAAGAACACATTGAAGAAGGAAATGACATCAGACCTTTTTTTTTTTTGTTCACTGATAAAAAACGCATAAGGACGCAGTGAGCAAAAACGCAGCAAAACGCAGCAAAAAAACGCACCAAATCGCGGCAAAACGCGTGCGTTTTTTGCCGCGTTTTTTCGACGCAGGTGCGTTTTTGTGCGTTTTTAGCGGCCAAAAACGCACAAAAACGCAGCGTCAAAAAAACGCAGCGTGTGCACATAGCCTAACTGCAGCTGTTCTATGAAAGCCTCAGAGGCTTGTTTGAGAATATTAGAGATCAAACAGGATAGGCCAGTTATAAAGTTCTGTAGAAGAGTAAATCACAGACAGGTAAAAAAATATAGCCCTAGCTTTGAACATCTTACAGAGCACTTTTCAATCCATAATCAAAAAATTGAAGGAGTATAGCACAACTGAAAACCTACCAAGATATTGCCATCCACTTTAACATCCCAAACAACAAGAGCACTATTTAGAGAAGAAACCAAGAGGCCCACGGTAACTCTGGAAGAGCTGCAGAAATCCACAGGTCAGGTGGGAGAATCTGTTCACAGGAAAACTATTAGTCTTATACTCTACAAATCTGGCCTTTATGGAAGAGTGTCAAGAAGAAAGCCATTTTTTGAAAGCAATCCATAAGAAGTACCATTTGTATTTTGCAAACATTTATGTAAGGGACACAACTTTGATGTGAAAAAAAGTGCATTTAAAACACAATATATGGTGGAAAACTAACAATTTTTTTCACCCTGAAACACCATCTCCACCATCACACATGGAGGTTGCAGCATCATGGTGTGTGGATGCTTTTTTTTCAGTAGGGAAAGGGGATTTGGTCAAAGTTGATGGGAACATGGATGGAGGTAAATACAAAGCAGTCCTGGAGGAAAATGTCTTAGAGGCCGCAAAAGACTTAAGACTGGGGTGTAATTTCACCTTTCAACAGTCAACAACCCTAAAATCACTGCTAGAGCTTCTTTGGAATAGTTTAGATTAAAGCATATTCATGTGTTTGAATTACCCAGTCAATGTCCAGACCTAAATCCCATTGAGGATGTGGCAACATTTTAAAATTGCTGTTCACAGATGCTCTCAATCCAACTTCACTAAGCTTAGACTGTTTACATACACACATAAATGTACCAAAAGCTTAGCATATGTATACTCTCGAGTATTGATAGTTGTTAACATAAACATGAATAGTAACTGATTGAGAATTATTCTTATTTATCAGGGGAAGGTAGTAAAAATATGTCTAAATCCAAATTAGGGGGATTTAACAAGTACAAGAAATGATCTAGGACTCAAAGAAAAAAATCTCTAAAATGGTGGAATCAAATAAGGCTGATTTTGTTGCAGAAATTGTTGTCAGATCTATATATATTGTTTTAGTGGCAAAAAGCTTACACTCACATGATTTAACCAGTATCAGAAATTTCTGCCGCAATATTTCTATGAACCTTTTCTTGTCATGTGATTACAAATGTCAGCAAACACTTAGAACACTTATAAGCCACAAACAATGGGGAATCAATTGCTTTGCTCCAATTAAATAACGATTGACTTTTTGGCCAGTTGCACTGAAGATAAGTGGCTCTGGAAGTCAATATCCCAGTCAGTTAAAAACCAAACTTAAGGCCAGTTATAGATGAGTGTAATATGGGCACAAGTCCCAACCCAACCACAGAGCTAATGACCCAAACTGGCAGCATTATAGACTCCTATGACGCTGTCAGTTTGGTTTATTTGATCTGGACTGAAACGTAAATCTATAATATGGGAGAAGAAATGTGTCTATATGTTGGATATTTGAACTTCACTAAAGAGGATATACAACTCAGATTTCTTTTTATTAACTAAAATCAAGAGGAGTAGAGACATGTTCTATTTTTATAATCCTTTTCTTTTGTGATTGCAGATTTTTTATGCTATTTTCTGTACATGGATATGGGAGAAGCCATTTTGACTTAGCTGATGCTTTTGTCTGTTAAAAACAGCAGTTGCAGAAACCAAATAATCATAGGAAATTGGTGTCGGGAAATGGATCATTGACTTTTACTTGTATGTCAGATCTTTTCCCTGTAGAGTGTACTGTTCAGGAAGGTGGAGGAGGTGAGCTGTGTCCATCACCTATGGTCAAAGGCAGACTGTGTTATTTACCTTTTTCCTATATAAACTAAAGAATGTATGTCTGGAACACCAATGGTGTGAACATGGTGCAAGACTCAAAAACATAACTATACAATAGGATAAAGGGTTGCACACAAGTTACAATGTATATGGGAATGATGAAAAGCAAAACTGCTTTGGGAATTCTAGACTGAAAAATACAATGAACTATATGAAAAAGTGAAAAACATGAAAATGGAATATGCATAACTGCTATGAATAATAGGAATATAAGAGATGTTTAGCCATTGTATTGATCAATGCAAAAGAGCCCCAAACCAACGCCAAGGTAATCTCTATTTTGGGGTCCCTAGCCTATATGTAACCTCACCTGCGGTTAAAAAACTTACTCTGTATGGCAAGCAAATGACCAAGCTATATATGTGAAGCATATACTGTATATATATATATATATATATATATATATATATATATATATATATATATATATATATATATATATATATATATATATATATATAAAATATAAGTTTTCAATGTAATCCTGCCTGTAGCGATATTAATATGTCTGCTGAGAAGGGGTCTGTACAGAACAGTAGCACTCTTTGTGCCCAATCTGAGAACATTAACATTTCTGCAATATTTTTAATATAGCTATTGAGTTTATTAAACACAAAATGTTACAACAAAAATGTTTAATATGAAAACTTGAATTAAACAATAAATGAGTTTTAATTTATTTGAGTTGGAATATGAACCTTTAACACAAAATAATGAAGATGTACGTCAGTGTTGGGGTCATCGAGTATGGACGGAGCACAAGAGATCCTACTAAAAGTACTAGTAGTAAAAGTTACAGAAGCTGCCAGAGCCGAAATCTGATCTCTTCCACTATCAATCTCTTTTCCCGTTGCCCCACTTGCCCACAGGCTGAACTTTATAAGAGACTGCAATTTTTACAATATATTGCCGTATACAATATAAGTGATTGGACTATAGTGGTTCAAGCCCCCTAAAGACATAAAATAAAGTAAAAAATGTAATAAAGATTTAAAAATATGAAAAAAAATCCTATCTATATATATATAAAAGACTTTGAAGCATCACATTTCCTCTATCAACAATTTTAAAAAATTAAGCTTGTTTAGTATTGTTGCATCTTTAAAAATATAAATTTAATTAACCCATATGATAAATAACATCAAGAAAAAAAACAACTCCAGAATTGTAGGTTTTTAGTTACCAAACCTCCCTAAAAAATTCAAGAAAAAATAATCTGAATATCATACACACCAAATTGGTAAGACTAAAACCATTAGCTCACCATGCAGAAAACAAGTGCTTAGACCTGTTTCACATCTCAGTGAAAAACACAGACGTTTTTCACTGACGTGTTAAAAACGCATATGTCCCTCCATGTGCCATGATTCACAGCACACGTGTGTTCTGCATGTGGTATCCGTGATCTGTGATCAGGGTTAGCACATGGAGCTCAGGTACTCTAAACTCACCTGTCCACGCTCCTGCTGTCCGTGGTGCTAAAACTTCGACTCTGCTGTTTCCAACTGCTGCTGTGTCACCGCTGCTGCTACTTCTGGGTCATGGTGCAGTGCATATTTATGAGGGTAACTAGCCGGCTAGGAAGCAGCAGCCAGCAGCGGCCAGGCACAGCATCGCTGGAGAAGGTGAGCATACAAAGCTTTTTATTTGAAAGATACATTTTTTTCTGGTACATGTTTCACGGATCACACCATAGTGTGGTCCGTTGAACATCAGTGATGCAATAAAAAAATGAACTCAGTCAGTGACAAGTTACTGATGTGTGCGCTGACCCATTGATTTTAATGGGTCTGCGTATGTCCGTGATTCTGGTACGTATAAAAACTGGCACATACGTACCGGAATCACTGATGTGTGAAAGAGGGCTTACACGAGTCCATCTTCAGAAAATTAAAATGACAGTTCTTTGAAACCAACATACTTTTACAATTTTTTTTCACTAAAATAAAACCAATCTATGCAAATTTGGTATCGCTGTAATTGTGCTAACCTGGAGAATCAGATTTTTGCATAATTTTCTACCATAAATTGATTATTGTAAAAAACCCTATAAATTAATGGCTGAAATGCATTTTTTTCACCTTTTTATATCACTTGATTTGTTTTCCTTTTTCTAAATAAAATTGGGGCATTTAGAATTCATCTTACAAAAAAAATCAAACAAAATACAGATATGTCAATGGAGAAATTAAAAAATGTTGACTTTTTGGAAGAAAGGAAAGTAAAAATAAAAACGTAAAAATGAAAATTGGCCGCAGAGGCAAGGGTTTAAGGCCCCGTCACACTAAGCAACATCGCTAGCAACATCGCTGGTAACGAACAACTTTTGTGACGTTGCTAGCGATGTTGCTGTGTGTGACATCCAGCAACAACCTGGCCCCTGCTGTGAGGTCGTTGGTTGTTGCTGAATGTCCTGGGCCATTTTTTAGTTGTTGCTGTCCTGCTGTGAAGCACAGATCGCTGTGTGTGACAGCGAGACAGCAACAACTAAATGTGCAGGCAGCAGGAGCCGGCTTCTGCGGAGGCTGGTAACCACAGTAAACATCGGGTAACCAAGAAGCCCTATCCTTGGTTACCCGATATTTAGCTTTGTTACCAGCCTCCACCGCTCTCACTGTCAGTGCCGGCTCCTGCTCTGTGCACATGTAGCTGCAGGACACATCGGGTTAATTAACCCGATGTGTGCTGTAGCTAGGAGAGCAAGGAGCCAGCGCTAAGCATTGTGCGCTGCTCCCTGCTCTGTGCACATTTAGCTGCAGCACACATCGGGTAATTAACCCGATGTGTGCTGTAACTAGGAGAGCAGGGAGCCAGCGCTCAGTGTGCGCTGCTCCCTGCTCTCTGCACGTGTAGCTCCATGCGCTGGTAACCAAGGTAAATATCGGGTTGGTTACCCGATATTTACCTTAGTTACCAAGCGCAGCATCTTCCACGCGGCGCTGGGGGCTGGTCACTGGTTGCTGGTGAGCTCACCAGCAACTCGTGTAGCGACGCTCCAGCGATCCCTGCCAGGTCAGGTTGCTGGTGGGATCGCTGGAGCGTCGCAGTGTGACATCTCACCAGCAACCTCCTAGCAACTTACCAGCGATCCCTATCGTTGTTGGGATCGCTGGTAAGTTGCTTAGTGTGACTGGACCTTTAAAACAACAAAAAGGCCTAAATTATACTGGAGTAAACGTTGAACTGCTTCAAAAAAAACAAAGCATTAAGGTTTTGAAATAACTTTTATGCATTCTCTAGCCATTGAAGATCTGTGTGCATGCAAGATGACTAAGGAATGCTTTTAATATAAAGTTTTCTGTAGAAAAAAGTGGAAAAATCAATCTTCCAGCATGTGTATAAGGGACTGTAAGAAATGTTTGATAGCTCTACTTTTAACCAATGATGGTATTAACTTGGTATTTCTTGATATGCAAAGTTGGCTACAAGTCAAATTATATTTTATTTTGTGTTTTTGTGTTATCCGTTCAAATATTTGTACTTGAACTTCCGATTATTTTAACATTAATAATATAGATCTACGGTAATTTGTCTTTATCATTACTTTAATGGTGCCCACATTATTGAACAGATGTGTTAACAAAACATTCAAAGTAATTATTTGCTCTGCTGATCTAAGGGCCAAAAAAATCCATGAAAAATGTTTATTTATTTATTCTAGAACAAACTATCTGACCCCACTGATGTGAAGTATCAAATCAGATTAATTATTGACATCAACATACAAAAAAAAATTGACCGGAGATAGAGTGAGATTCCACTGCCAAAGTCTGAACATCACAGATAATTGTTTGCATTTCTTAATAGCGTTTAAAATATCAGAGTTAATATCACTTTTCCAATAACTGCATTGACTAAACAATTTTCTTTATAAGAACAGATATTATCATTAATTTTCTACATTTACTCATCAAGTGAAAAATTACTGCTAGGTGCTAAAAGAAATGCAGGTACATCACTGAAGGAATGAGCAAATTAGATATTTGAAAGAAAAATCCTTCAGAATTCTTTTTTAGTTGTATATTTACCAGGTTTCCCCAAGAATAAGCCTACTCTGAAAATAAGCCTTAGCAGGAATTTTCAGCCTTTTTGACGTAAAAATTAAATATAAGCCCTACCCCAAAAAAAAGCCTTAGTTGCAATTCAATAATGAAGTCTCTGCAGCTAAAAAAGTTAAAGAATACTGCAGGACACTTCATTATAGAAAGAAGACACCCCCAGAAGAGAGAAGAAAGAAAGACAGACCTCACAATCGTACCCACCAGACCCTGAAAGGGAGGACCTGTAGTGGAATGCATCAAGGACCTGTGATGGAACACAGATAGACATCAGATTGCGCACACACGCACACACACACGAGATCGCACACACATCAGATTGCACACACAATCACACATGAGATCGCATACACATCAGATTGCACACATATCAGATTGCACACAAAATCACACATCAGATCACACAAAAAAATCACACATCAGATCGCACACACACATCATATTGCACACACCAGATCGCACGCACACATCATATTGCAAACACATCAGATTGCGCGCACCCACATCAGATCGCACACACAATCACACATCAGATCACACACACAATCACACATCAGATTGCACACACATCAGATCACACACACATCAGATCGCACACACAATCACACATCAGATCGCACAAAAAAAAATCACACATCAGATCACACACAGACAACATCCAGTGATATCAATTGCGTCTGCCCGGCAGGGGAACCTAGGATACAGTGCAGTGGAGCAAGAGAACCTGCAGTGGAATGCATGGAGGACCTGAGGTGGAACACATAGATGCATTCCACCACATGTTCTTGATGCATTCTACCGCAAATCCTCATGCTCCCCTGCATCACAGGTTCCCATGCCGGCCAGAAGCAATAGGTATCAGTGGATGTGTGCGTGTGATCTGATGTGTGATTGTGTGTGTGAGTATCACCAGAAAAAATAGGTATCAGCAGATATGTGTGTGATCTGATGTGTGATTGCGTGTGTGATCTGATGTGGGTATGTGCGATCTGATGTGTGTGTGAGTGCCACCCGGAAGCAGGGGAAGTACCTGCCGAGGATTGCAGGAGAACATGGGAGAAACACAGACAACTTGGGTTGGGTAAGTATGAGTTTTCTGGGGGATCTGCCTTTTTTTTGGGGGGGGACCCATGTTTCCCCGAGAATAAGCCCTACCCTGAAAATAAGCCTTAGCACATTTTTGGGGCAAAAAATAGTATGACAGTGTCTTATTTTCGGGGAAACATGGTAGTTATGCTTTAGTCCATCACTGTAAATTAGACTTTGTTGCATTTAAAAAAACAGAGATATACAGTTAAATTAAAAATATTTTTACAGAGACGTAAGTTTGGTCATTTAAGCTTTTTACCAATGCATATTCTAAATATAATTATATTAATATCAATCAATATAATCAATATGGTCTTATAGTGCATACTGTCATCTTTGCTCTGAGAGTTTTCATATCCAAACTGGTGTAAGGGTTTAGGAATTACAGCGATTGGAAGAGAATCAGAGGCTTATTAGGGTGAAGAAAAAGAAGAAATCCATTAGAGAGATAGCAGAAATATAAGAAATTACCAACTCAACAGTTTGGTACATTCTGCAAAAAAAAGGGTGCACTGGTGAGCTTGTGAACTCAAAAAAGTCTGGACATCTATGGATAACAATAGTCATGGATGATCTCCGAATCCTTTCCATGGTGAAGAAAAACTACTCCACAACATCCACCCAAGTGAAAACCATTCTCCATGAAGTCGGTGTTTCAGGATTGAAGTCTGCAAATGATAAATATCTAAAGAATTGGGTTTATAGTGGCCTGTGAGGAGGGCTCACACTTTTATTCACATTAAATGGGCTCAGTGCAATGATAACATTGATTTTATTTTGTCCATTATAAATTTACAGGTATCTTCACATTGTTGTCCACCCGATAGTATTGTATAGGTTATATAACCTTAAAAAACATTTTTATCTATGTATATTTTGATTTATTTTTCATTCAATAAAGTATTAATTATTTACTACCTAGAATCGCAGACATCAGTTTTCTACAGTATATTGTCTCCATATAAATTAGATATATATACACACAAGCACTCTATATATGCTATATGTATTTTGTCTATGTAATCAAGTATTATGGTTGAATTATGTACATTATGCACTTTAACACTATATGAATATGATGTAATTTTTTGTATGCACTAAAGCTTTCCTTTTATGAATTGGTTAATGAGATGATAATGGAGTTGCTTAATTGTAAGACTATAAGTATCTGCTTTCTAGACAAATGTTTGCTTGAAAAAGGTTCACTTGAACTGAAACATTGCCCCTGGGTTATTAAAATCCTTTATTTTGCTGCAAATATACTGGAATTGCTGCCTCTGTTTTCTGCTTTTATCTATGGCGATGTCTGGGTGGTTGCTTTAGAGGCCTTGTTAGTACCCTTCTACTATAGTTGTGGTGCAGTTCTTAATTTTTTTGTATGTATATCTATTTGGTATGGAATTGAAAGGGTAAATGATATACAAAGGTGTAGGTATATGGGCCGCAGATCTGATAGTCATATTTGGATTTTAATGGGTTAAAGGCCAAAATATACCATTGCCACATAAGCCAACCAATTAATCAATATATTTTGTCATTAATAGGGCTTTATTGATGATAAAATATTAAAAATTATATAAACAATTAATAACTCTCATGTCAGTTTCTTCAGTGGAATGCAGTTAATGTATTTTCTTTTCTTCGCATGATGTTTGGAAAAAAAAAAGGATAAAAAAATAATTGTTTTCTTTCTCATGTACTTTAATAAGTTGAAAAATTAAAGCAGGGCAAAGTTTCTGTTTGCAATACAAATAGAAAATATAATGTTTTTCTATTATTAGCCCTTTCTAAATTGTTTTTCAATTTATGTTTTGGGTATTAGGAAGAAAGACAAACGTAGTAGAGCAGCTGAAAAGGCATTTGTAAAAATGCAGCGATTAATGTATAGGTTCACTTAAATGATAAGAGACTAGATAAACTCTGAACCTACAGATTTAGGCTATGTGCCCACGGGGAAAGTGTCCTGCGGTTATATCCGCAGGACATTCCGCAGGAGCTCCCAGAAATCCGCATCACAATTTTGTCTGTTTCCATGCTGCGGTTTTCTTGTGGAATGTCCTGCGGATATGCTGCGGTCATTCTGCATTGAGGATACAGTACCATAGCTTGGGCACTGCATCCTCAATGCAGAACAAGTGCTGGAGGGATCGGGGCATTCACACTTACCTCCATCACGCAGCACTTCACTCTCCGGCGGCCATGTCTGTCTGCACTGTGCAGGAGAAGGTGGGCGGGCCTGCACTAGCTCTGGCTGTCACATGACCGGAGCTCGTGCAGGCCCGCCCAACTCCTCCTTCCTGCTCCTAGCTCTACTGCCGTCCTATGCACGGAGGGAAAGTGACCGTGTGTCTGCTATCAAGACAGGTAAGTATGGGACCAAGGCAGATTTCCACAGGTAATTCCGCAGAAAGGCTTGACATGCAATTACGTGCGGCTGCAGGACATCCGCACCATGTTCCGCAGCTGCACGTATCTGCAGCATGGACACAACACTCCCCATGTCCCATAGGATAACATGGGGAGTGTCTGTGCATACTAAAATCTGCGGATTTACCTGGAAAATCCAGAAAATCCGCGGATTTTCCGCAGATAAATCCGCAGGTTTCATCTCACGTGGGCACATAGCCTAACAGTTTGCTGATACTCTTAATGGAATCTGTCACCCTTTCACATCTTTTTTAGTTATTAATATATGCATACAGGTGAAATTAACCATAGGATACAGCAGAGCTGTGTCTAAAATTTAACCTTTATTATAATCCATAAAATCAGAAAGAAGCAAGATGGATATTTTGGTTAAACACGGTCGCTCCGCATGGTCTTAACAAGCAGGTATCTTTTGGATGCTTTTTGTAGTAGATTGGTGCTTAGCTTCCCCACAGGCATACTGCCTAAATATCAACTATATTTGCAGATTTTATGGGTTATAATAAAGGTTAAGTTTTAGTCACAGCTTTGCTATATCCTAATCCAATCCTGTTTGGTACTCTTATAGCCTTGGTGGCATCCCCCGACCTTGGTTGCTATTGTTTCCTGAAATTAATCATACCTGTATGCCTCCTGGTTGAGGGGTCACCTGTAGGAATGATTGAATACCTCAAATATTCGGCTTCACGAATTTCCGACGAATAGGTTGCCGCTATGAGAATATTCAATGCGCAATGTAAGTCTATGGGAAGCCCGAATAGTTATTATTCGGGTTTCACATAGACTTACATTGCGCATCGAATATTCACGAATAGTCGAATAGCGGCGACCTATTCGGCTAATATTCGAGAAGCATAACATTTGACGTATTGATCATCCCTAGTCGTCTGGCAAAATTCCTCTTTTACATCTTCTATCTTTCGGCTATGGGGCGTGTGCTGCCCAGAAGATAAGATATTGTTTTTGAGCTTTTTATTTACTCTGGTAACTATGTGGTACAACTGACCTGGCAATATGATTCCCCAGGTCAGTATGAGTTTACAGATACCAAATATATATTTTACTTTTGCCTAAGTGGGGAAAAAAAATCTGAAATTTGTTAAAAAAGAGAATTGCGCTATTGTCGCCATTTTCCGAGACCCGCAGCATTCTTATTCTTCGGGATTAATGTCGACTTATTTTTTTAATCTTGAGCTGACATTTTTAATTATACCATTTTTGGATAGATGCAATGTTTTAATCACCCATTAAGGCATTTTAATGCAATGTTGTGGCTACCAAAAAAAATTTAATTCTGGCATTTTTTTTTTTTTTTCTTGCTACACCCTATACTGATCAGATTAATTGATTTTATATTTTGATAGATCGGGCATTTCTGAATGTGGCAATATTAAATGAGTGTATGTTTTTATTGTTTTGATTTCAATGGTGCAAAAGGGTGATTTGAACTTTAGATTTATTTTTTTTCAGATTTTTTAAATCTATTTTTTACATTTTTCATTGATTTTATTAGTCTCCTTAGGGGACTTGAAGCCTGCACTATCTGATCACTTCTACTGTTCAGAATGTCGGCACTCTGCTGGCATTCACAGGAAGCACGTTATGACAGTGAAAGGCGCTATCAGCTGACCCCATGTTGTCATCACACCCATCTGCACCCTGTGATCACATCAGATATGGCAGTGGGGAATTGTGTGATCCCCACTGGAGTGTATTAGATCACGCTGTCGGAGTTTGACAGTGCGATCTAACTGGTTAACAGGCACAGGTGGATCTCTGATCCACCTGTACCTGTTAGCTGCACATGTCTGCTCATCAAATCAGCAGACATGTGTGGGGAATAATGCGGGCTCCCTGTGCAAGCCAGCATAAAAAGGCCATACACAATCAAGGATGTATAGGTATGTCATTGGTCATTAAGCAGCTAAAGGTAAGTAAATAGGATTCTCAGTGTTCACTGAGGAAGCCTACATTAAAAGGGCATACATGACCAAGGACTTATAGGTATGTCATTTGTCATTAAGGGGTTAATAGGATTCTCAGTGCTATCATAGGAGAAATTTCCAATGCTAATTTTATGATGTCCCATCCATTGTTAAGTTTAGCAAAAGTACACGAAAGGCAACAGTATTTGAATTAAATTCTACTTCACAGGATAATTAAGTTTAATTAACCTGCTTTTCTTAGAATACATTATTCCCTAATCAATGAGTGCTTTGTACCATAGAAAAAATGTTGATAGTGAAAAGATGTTCGTTTGGAATTAGCAAATACTATGACAGGGTTCAGATGTATTTGTAATAAAAAATATTAATGTTGGAAAAACCATTGAATGGTTTTTAGCTCATCATCAAGTCAATTTGGCAGTATCAGTCACAAGCCCTAAGTCTACAGGTTCCACTATTCTCCATAACCTTATTGATTTTCTTTATTTGTTTTGTACATTTTTTGTAGTAGAGGGTGTTTGGCATAAAAAATTGACTATTTAATCAGCATTCAAAGCAGCAAATGGTCTAAGGGTCAACATTGCGTTTTATCTATATTTAAGGCTTTCAAATGTGGAAAAAGTAACCAAAATGTGTAGAAGCTGGCTCTTTACTTGTGGGCTGCTGAACATTTTAAAATGAACATCTGGTCTGCATGCAGGGCTTGCTGTTATAAAGTTTTGGTAGTTGATTATCATGTTCACATTGCCTGTCACTGTATACTCAGCACTTACTGCTACCACATAGCCACAGTAGATGTGGTGCCTTATCAGACCCAAATTAGCAGTGCAGTATTATTCATAGCCGTATTTCCCCTTTAAGTGATAGTAATATGTCTGTTTCAATTACAGAGGAACTTATCAAAAATTATAAAATTAATAATGCACATTTTTGTTACCTCATCTGAGAGAAGCATGATGTAGGCAAAGAGAATCTGAGTCCAATGATATATCACTTAATTTACTGAATGCAGCAGTTCTCATGCAATCAGAGTTTTTAGCTTTCGCAAAGCAGCAGAGTTGAAAGATCTAACCCTTTCCCCAAGAGGCTGTCTGTGACGGGGTCCTTCTCCCATATCACACAATCAACAGAGCGAGAAATGAGTGAACAATCCAAAACATTTATACCAAGCAAATCAAATGATCCATCAAATAATCCACCACACAGAGGGTAAAATTGTCTAGTAATGGCATAAATGTCCCGGGGATGAGTCACAATCCTCCAGCAATTCTTGTCCAGGCAAATGGGGGTTTCTCACAGTCTCTCTGGCATGCTGGCCGCAGCCTCATCTTTTCTCTCCCAGAGGATAAATCTTCTTCTCTCTTCAAGTTCTCAAACAGACTGCCTCCTCCCCCCAGGTAAGCAAAGAGGTTAGGTGAATTCCAGGCCCCCTTTCCCCAGACTTAGGGACAGGAACACTAAAGGGGGTGATTACCTACAGACAATACAATGTACACACAAGCAATACAAATAATGGACAGTGAACCAAGCGTAAAATACAAACCTACACAACATGATACACAGTACACCATATCCCACTATCACAATCTCTCCTTCCTTCTGAATAAGTGAGTATATCATGAGGTCTACACAGACCTCTGGCCAGCTCACTTAAGTCCATGTTGCTCAGATGTGGATAGTCTATGGTTCTTCTTGCTGGGACAGTTCATCAGCATTCTGTTGTTGGCTTCCATGCTTGTATTGGATGGAGAAGCTGTAGAGAGTCCCTTGTACAGCAGTAGGGTTGGAAGGACAAGCTTCCCTTTGTGTCCTCCTTCACTCAAACTGTGTTTCCTGCACCCACAAATTGGCATTGTACATCTCCCACTTCATTTCCTAGCAGAATATCTGCAGGCAGGCCACTCATCACCCCAACCACACATTGCTTGACCCCAAAGCCAAAGTCCAGATCAACAGTCGTCTTTGGGATATTTCTCCTTTGTCCTCCAGCCAATTCAATAACAATCCCTAGTTCATGATGTATCGTCTCTTGCCGAACTACCTGGGGATCAGCTATTGTGACAAATGCCCCAGAGTCACAAAATCCAATGACTATCTGTTCATCCAGCACAACCTCACAAACACACAAAGTAGTGCTTACTTTGATTGTGACAGGAAATCAGGGCTGTGGCTCGCACCCCATAAACCCGTAGTGGTCGACCACGAGTGTCTGAGTCATTAGTCATTAGGCAAGTCAATTTGAAGGGGTGAGAACCCCCTTGTATTTGGCAGTAGAGGATGAACAGTTCGATTTGGTGCAAGATCATTCCTCAATCAACCAGCAGGGCAAGTATTTTGCAAATGTCCAAGCTGCCCACATCGATAACATCTGCACTGTGTTGTACGCCTTCCAATGTGCATTCTCAAGAAGGCAGTAGGAGAACCTGGTGACAAAGGCCAGAGGCCATACACTCCAACAGGGGCATCTATGGTGTAGGGGTCAGCGGTAAACTCCAGTACCAAAAGTTTGGACACACCTTCTTATCTCTAGAACAACTGTTAAGAGGAGACTTTGTGCAGCAGGCCTTCATGGTAAAATAGCTGCTAGGAAACCACTGCTAAGGACAGGCAACAAGCCGAAGAGACTTGTTTGGGCTAATGAACACAAGGAATGGACATTAGACCAGTGGAAATCTGTGCTTTGGTCTGATGAGTCCAAATTTGAGATCTTTGGATCCAACCACCGTGTCTCTGTAGAAAACGTGAACGGATGGACTCTACATGCCTGGTTCCCACCGTGAAGCATGGAGGAGGAGGTGTGATGGTGTGGGGGTGCTTTTCTGGTGACACTGTTGGGGATTTATTCAAAACTAAAGGCATACTAATCCAGCATGGCTACCCCAGCATCTTGCAGTGGCATGCTATTCCATCCGGTTTGCGTTTAGTTGGACCATTATTTATTTTTCAACGGAACAATGACCCCAAACACACCTCCAGACTGTGTAAGGGCTATTTGACTAAGAAGAAGAGTGATGGGATGCTACGCAAGATGACCTGGCCTCCACAGTCACCAGACCTGAACCCAATCGAGATGATTGGGTGTGAGCTGGACCACAGAGTGAAGGCAAAAGGGCCATCAAGTGCTAAGCATCTCTGGAAACTCCTTCAAGACTGTTGGAAAACCATTTCCAATGACTACCGCTTGAAGTTCATCAAGAGAATGCCAACAGTGTGCAAAGCAGTAATCAAAGCAAAAGGTGGCTAGTTTGAAAAACCTAGAATATAAGACATATTTTCAGTTGTTTCACACTTTTTTAAGTATTTCATTACACATTTTCATTTATAGTTTTGATGTCTTCAATGTGAATCTGCAATTTTTAGAGTCATGAAAATAAAGAAAAATCTTAGAATGAGAGTGTGTCCAAACTTTTGTTTTGGCCTGTACTATATATATATATATATATATATATATATATATTTATATTTATTTATTGTGAGACAGGGAATATAGCTCAGCCGGGATCGTTGCTTTGGTCCAAGCAAGTGGCTATGGATTCACAGATGACAGCGGCAGACTGGCATTTTCCACACAGATACGGCCACTGCCATGTTTATTGTGTACACTTATCTCTCAGTGTTACACATTCAAAAACATGAAAATAAATGTCTAAGGCCATCTGGCCACTAACTAGCAACAGAATGCTAACTACAAAATAAACCTATGTAACAAACAAAACAGTATTCTCTTACTGTGTCAGTTCCTCACCACAGCAAGCAGAGGTATTGAGTCCCAGCAGCCATGAGCCTCTCCTGCTATCCTCAGCAGGCTCTTTTCACTGAATGCCTCCTGATTATTTCAGCTCATCCAGTGAGGGATCAAAACCCTGGATTGAATGTGGAGAAGGAAGCAACCAGTCCCACTGCCATTCCTACTGATTGCTCCAGGAAAAACCGAGCCCAAAATTACAATGAAACAAACAGGCTTCAGTGACTACCTTATTGCTGAGCCAGATATAATGTTCCCAGCTTTTCCCAGCCCATTTGCATGGGCCGACCGCTCCACAGTCAGTACATGGAGACATATGAAATGAACCGAGGAGAAACATACCTGTTTTCTAGTACTTCTCCACTCGGCATCTCACATACCCCCTCCCTCTGTTGGAGCCCGTGGGGTCGGACACAATGACTTACCAAGCAGTGCGTTCTAGACAACGCGTCTGCGTTCCCATGCGCCTTGCCTGCTCTGTGCTCCACTGAAAATTTAAAATTTTGTAACTCCAAGAACCAGCGTGTCACCCGCGTATTGCCCTCTTTTGCCTGGGACATCCATGTCAGGGGTGAATGGTCCGTCACTAGCCTAAATTGGCGTCCTAATAAATAATAGCGCAGGGTTTCCAGGGCCCACTTCACAGCTAAGGCTTCTCGCTCAACCACACTGTATTTCTTTTCTGCCTCCGTAAGTTTTCTGCTTAGATAGCCCATTGGGTGTTCCTCGCCGTTCACTTCTTGTGAAAACACCGCGCCGAGGCCAACACCAGAGGCATCTGTTTGAACAATAAACTCCCGTTTAAAGTTTGCGGTAACAAACACTGGTTGGTCACATAATGCCTTTTTCAACCGTTGAAAGGCGTCCTCTGCTTCTGCGTTCCACTTAATTGAGACAGAGGTTTACCCCTTGGTAAGATCTGTGAGTGGGGCTGCGATGATAGCAAAATTTTTGATGAACCGCCGGTAATAACCAACAATCCCCAAAAAGGCTCTGACCTGTCTTTTGGTGACCGGTTGTGGCCAATTCTGAATGGCGTCCACTTTTTTAGCCTGAGGTTTTATAACTCCCCTACCAATGATGTAGCCCAGATAGCGAGCTTCTTCCAACCCCAATGTACACTTCTTGGGATTGGCAGTCAACCCAGCAGCCCTTAGAGAGTCCAAGACAGCTTGTACCTTTGGCAAATGAGTTTCCCAATTATCACTAAAGATAATGATATCGTCTAAATATGTGGATGCATACTGGCCATGGGGCTTTAGGATGATATCCATTAGACGTTGGAAGGTGGCTGGGGCTCCATGCAACCCAAATGGCATATCCCGGTACTGGAATAGTCCCTGTGGCGTAACAAAGGCAGTTTTCTCTTTGGCCGAGTCAGTGAGGGGAATCTGCCAATAACCTTTTTTGTTAAGTCAATAGTGGATATGTATCTGGCTGAACCTAGTCTCTCTATAAGTTCATCAACTCTTGGCATGGGGTAGGCATCGAATTTCGATACCTCATTTAACTTGCGAAAATCATTACAAAACCGGATAGTCCCATCGGGCTTGGGCACCAGCACGATAGGACTAGACCACTTACTTCGGGACTCTTCAATAACTCCGAGCGCCAGCATGTTCTTTACTTCCTGGGCAATGACTTGTCTCCGAGCCTCAGGAATTCAATACAGTTTTAACCGTACTCGTGTCTGAGGGTCGGTGACAATGTCATGTTTAATTAGGTGGGTACGGCCACGTAGTTCTGAAAAAATATCTGTGTTTCTCTGTACGAACTCCTTGGTTTCTTGTATTTGGGACTTGGATAGCGTGTCTGTAATACCCACCTCTGGTGGTACTATCTGGGGGCCAGTTACCTCAGATGTTGGTGCCACTCGAGGCCCAGCATCAAGGGTAGTCTCAGCTACCAGACTCTCTCTGTCCCGCCAGGACTTAAGCAAGTTTATGTGGTAGATTTGTTGGCGTTTTCTCTTGTCTGGTTGGTGTACCTTATAATTCACTTCACCTACTCTTTCTAGCACCTCGTATGGCCCCTGCCATTTTGCAAGAAATTTATTTTCTACAGTAGGTACCAACACTAACACCCAATCCCCAGGTTGAAAAACTCGTGTTTTAGCCGCCCGGTTGTACACCCTGCTTTGGGCGCTTTGTGCGCGCTCCAAACATTCTTTGACTATGGGCATAACTGCAGCAATTCTGTCCTGCATGAGTGTTGTATGTTCAACTACACTGCGGTAAGGAGTCACCTCTTGCTCCCAAGTCTCCTTGGCAATATCCAACAGGCCTCTGGGACACCGCCCATAGACCAATTCAAAAGGTGAAAAGCCCGTGGAGGATTGGAGTACCTCTCGTATGGCGAACAAGAGATATGGCAGGAGAGCATCCCAATCCCTCCCATCCTTATCCACCACCCTTTTCAACATCCCCTTTAGGGTTTTATTAAAGCGCTCGACCAGACCGTCAGTCTGAGGGTGATACACTGAGGTACGCAGGTGGGAGATTTTTAGTAATTTACATAGTTCTTTGAGTATATGAGACATAAAGGGGGTCCCCTGATCCGTAAGTATCTCTTTCGAAATGCCTGTGCGAGAAAACATGTTAAAAAGCTCCTTTGAAATTGCTTTTGCATTGGCATTCCGTAAGGGTACAGCCTCCGGATAACGGGTGGCGTAATCCAGTACCACCAAAATGTATTGATGACCCCTGGCAGATTTAACTAATGGACCGACTATATCCATTGCTATCCTCTCAAAGGGCACCTCTATTATTGGCAAGGCTACCAGGGGGCTTCTAAAATGTGTCATAGGCGCAGTCAACTGGCATGTAGGACAGGACTGACAGTACTGAGTTACATCTCCCACCAGACCCAGCCAAAAGAAACGTTGGAGAATACGGTCTTTTGTCTTTTCTCCAGCCAGGTGGCCCCCCAAGGGATGTTTATGTGCCAGGTCTAAAACCACTTGACGAAAGGATTTGGGTACCACTAGCTGTTCCACCACCACTCCTCGCATCTTGTCAATGTGGTACAGCATGCCCTGTTGCACTGCCACATGTGGAAACTCATTTTGAGCCCCTAGGTACACTGGGTTTCCTTCAGAGACCTTCACATTTTCCCATGCCCTTGTTAAAGTAGGATCTTGGTGTTGAGCGGTCCCGAAATTATCACGGGCCACCTCAAGACCTGGCATCTCTATAACATCCTCTAGTGTGTCCGCCTCACCTGCAAACACAGCCAGAGGAGAGTCTACAGATTCTGGAGCTACCCTTGCGGTGGGTCCCACATCATCTTGCTCCAGTGGCTCAGGGGCAAGCCCCAGGGTATCGTTCACCAGTTTTTCTTCAACTGGGGTGTTCACGCCATTTTTAATGTTGCACAAGTCCCAGAATAAGGGAAAGTCTCTGCCCAGGATTACACTATGCAACATAGTCTTTAGGATCACCGCCTGATGTCTTTTGGCCCCCAAGGGCGTAGCAAGAGTTAACCAGGCTGTGGGGTGGTTTTTAGTATCGCAATGTATGCAACTAATGCCCACAGTTGAATCTGTTATTGCTCCAGGGTCCACCAAGCTAGCATGTACCAAGGTTACTTGACTGCCAGAGTCTAAGATGGCATTCACACTATAGCCGTTGACCTCAATGCAACACACATGTTGTTCATTTCCCATGAGGATCTCCGCAGCACAGACTGACTGTACATATAATGACAGACGCCTTGTAGTGTTACAGTCCATCGGCTCTGTAGTTAATGGGCAGTTAGCAGCTACGTTGCCAAGCCCACGACATCGCCAACACTGAATAGGCCCTTGCTTCCCAGTTGGGGACCTCAGTCTGGGCCTGTTGACTTGCTGAGAAATCACACCACTAACATAGTCCTTTGGGGACCTGCTACTCCTAGTTTTAACATTCTCTTCTTTTGGAAAAGGAGTAGTTTTAGCAGGACTTTCAGGCGATTTCCTAGAACCCCAGCAAGGAGAAAGCATCCCCTGGAGTAGGCTTTCAGAAGCGCTGTAACGCTCGACCATATTCAACAAACTGGTCAGCGCCAGTTGGGTCACCCTGTCCGACCCACCTCTGGATCTTAGCCAGTAAGGATCGCAGGTACTTTTCTAGGACAACACATTCCACCATCTGTGCGGGCGTCAAAGTTTCTGGTTGCAGCCATTTTTTTAACAGATGGATGAGGTCATGCATTTGTGAACGAGCTGGCTGATGTGCCACAAAAGTTGCCAGGATTTCGCCTTTTAGTTTAATATAGTCCATAGCATCAGCTACACTTAGATCATAATATGCCTTTTGCGGATCTCAGATCAGGAATGGAGCGACCACTTCAGCCCATTTGGCCACCGGTAGGCGCTCACGTTCTGCAATACGTTCAAACACTGCCAGATATGCTTCCACATCATCATCAGCAGTCATTTTAAGTAAAGTCTTTTGTACGGCTTTCTGCGCACTGGCAGAGCTTTGTGCACGGTCCTCCGCGTCTTTCGACTGCCGAACCAAGGACTCCTTTATTGCGTTTAACTGTTCTTGTTGCAATTGGTGCTGCTGCTCCAGCGCCTTCTGGAGTTAAGTATTGGTCTGTTGTTGCTGGACATTGGCCTGTTGTTGATTAATGTTAGCCTGCACCAACTGTTTCAGCAGCTCCTCCATATTGCTGGTCTCTTGGCTCTTAAGCAGTACAGGAGCTTTCAGCCAGGACATCAAGAAGAGACAATACCCATAGAGCGGTTTATCTGCAGTCACAGTCCAATAGCCACTAATGCCCGCATTCGAGACACCATTTGTGAGACAGGGAATATAGCTCAGCTGGGATCTTTGCTTTGGTCCAAGCAAGTGGCTATGGGTTCACAGATGACAGTGGCAGACTGGCATTTTCCACACAGATACGGCCACTGCCGTGTTTATTGTGTACACTTATCTCTCAGTGTTACACATGCAAAAACAGGAAAATAAATGTCTAAGGCCGTCTGGCCACTAACTAACAGAATGCTAACTACAAAATAAACCTATGTAACAAACAAAACAGTATTCTCTTACTGTGTCAGTTCCTCACCACAGCAAGCGGAGGTATTGAGTCCCAGTAGCCATGAGCCTCTCCTGCTATCCTCAGCAGGCTCTTTTCACTGAATGCCTCCTGATTATTTCAGCTCATCCAGTGAGGGATCAAAACCTGGATTGAATGTGGAGAAGGGAGCAACCAGTCGCACTGCCATTCCTACTGATTGCTCCAGGAAAAACCGAGCCCAAAATTACACTGAAATAAACAGGCTTCAGTGACTACCTTATTGCTGAGCCAGATATAATGTTCCCAGCTTTTCCCAGCCCATTTGCATGGGCCGACCGCTCTACAGTCAGTACATGGAGACATATGAAATGAACCGAGGCGAAACATACCTGTTCTCTAGTACTTCTCCTCTCGGCATCTCACAATATATATATATATATATATATATATATATATATATATATATATATATATATTATATATATATATATATATATATAAACTTGAGTTAGCCAAATATAGTGGCTAATATAATTTTTGAGGACTCTATAATGCAAGATAGAAAAACATATCTTAGATATACTGTATTGAGTTCTAAGCTAACAATGGGGAACTTACGAAACTGACAACGGATTTAGAGACTAACCTCACATCACATTTTATTTGTATTACAGTGAGGGATGTTTTGAGTGAGAATATGTTCATGTTGCATATACACATTAACCCTCTAAAACACACCAGAAATAGACTGAATATTTAGATTTTTCCCTTTAGAGGTTAGGTAGTATCTAGTTACAATTAGGACATATGAGCTGAGCTATCTAGAGTTATGGGGTAAATCTGATATTCCAATATTTGATAATGTCATAGCTGGACTAAGTTCAAGTCAATAACCAAGGAGGGTTGATATCATGTGAAATACTTCCTGTCAAAACCTAGTTTATAAGATGACCACCAAGAGTGAAGCAAAGATCTTGTTTCACTACATCCCTTCAAGAATAATATGAGACAACCTTTTTGGAGCCAGATACAATCTGAGTTGAATTTTCTTGGATAATTTCAAGTGAGTAATACATGAAAAACTGTTAGTAGTCCAGGGTTTTGCTTGTTTCCACTGTAACAGTATATAGGATATATCGAGATCTTATTCCGATTTTGTCATATAGTGTAGTTTTAGATGAGCAGGTTGGGAATTTAGTATATTATAAGACATACTTTAGATACCCTTCTTTTAAAGCTTTTCTTAAGAATAAAGTGATGCATGTCAGAAGGGATTAAGCTTCTATTTACAGTTGGGCAAAAAAATTAGAAACTTCGAATTTGAAAGTAATGAACAGAGAGAAGTTAAGTAAAGGTCCAGTCACACTAAGCAACTTACCAGCGATCCCAACGACGATAGGGATCGCTGGTAAGTTGCTAGGAGGTTGCTGGTGAGATTTCACACTGCGACGCTCCAGCGATCCCACCAGCAACCTGACCTGGCAGGGATCGCTGGAGCGTGGCTACACGAGTTGCTGGTGAGCTCACCAGCAACCAGTGACCAGCCCCCAGCGCCGTGTGGAAGATGCTGCGCTTGGTAACTAAGGTAAATATCGGGTAACCAACCCGATATTTACCTTGGTTACCAGGGCACGGAGCTACACGTGCAGAGAGCAGGGAGCAGCGCACACCGCTTAGCGCTGGCTCACTGCTCTCCTAGTTACAGCACACATCGGGTTAATTAACCTGATGTGTCCTGCAGCTACATGTGCACAGAGCAGGGAGCAGCGCACAATGCTTAGCGCTGGCTCCCTGCTCTCCTAGCTACAGCACACATCGGGTTAATTAACCCGATGTGTCCTGCAGCTACATGTGCACAGAGCAGGAGCCGGCACTGACAGTGAGAGCGGCGGAGACTGGTAACAAAGGTAAATATCGGGTAACCAAGGACAGGGCTTCTTGGTTACCCGATGTTTACCGTGGTTACCAGCCTCCGCAGAAGCCGGCTCCTGCTGCCTGCACATTTAGTTGTTGCTGTCTCGCTGTCACACACAGCGATCTGTGCTTCACAGCGGGACAGCAACAACTAAAAAATGGCCCAGGACATTCAGCAACAACCAACGACCTCACAGCAGGGGCCAGGTTGTTGCTGGATGTCACACACAGCAACATCGCTAGCAACGTCACAAAAGTTGTTCGTTAGCAGCGATGTTGCTAGCGATGTTGCTTAGTGTGACGGGGCCTTAAGAACAAATCTATCAACCAAATCAGTGAAGGAAGAGAGAACTTCATTATGTAGAGAGAAGCAAGAGAATTAATCTCATAACTTGTCCAAAGAGTCAAACAAATATACGGAATCACATATTCCAAATACCCATTAGATATATCATTTAATGGAATGTTTAAATGTTTAGTTGAGATCTCACTATATATGAAGATTGGTTTTCAGACAAGGTAAAATAGGAGAAGAAGAAAACAGTTTGATGTACTTTGCTTCCAAAAGTGTCCTGGTGGACAGGTGTTTAGTGTATACCGTATTTTACGGATTATAAGACTTGTCCTTCCAAACATTTGTGAGAAAAATGAGGGGTGCATCTTAAACTCCAAATATAGCTTACCTGGGGGATCTGTCTGTGCAGCTCTGTGTGCGGACGGCCCGGTGCGTGTGGGCGACTAGGTGCATGTCACTGCTTGCGGGCGGCCGGGTGCCTGTCGGTGCCGGCGGCTGCGTGCCTGTCGTTGCCGGCGACCGGCTGCCTCTATGTCTCTGCTGCCTCCCTGTGTGGGTGGGTGTCATGCTGGCTGCCACTCTGTACGGGCGGGCAGGCGGGTAGCTGTGCGGCGAGTGTATCAGTCTGTCCGTGGTCCCGGTTTCAAATGATGGCGCCAGCAGTCAGTAAGATAACATCGGAGTATAAGACCGACCCCATTTTTATCTTTTTTTTTACCTTTTTTATCTCTAAATTTGGGGTGCGTCTTATAATCCGGTGCATCTTATAAATTGAAAAATACAGTAATTTTTCATTCTGGATCAGCTTTTGATCTTTTGATCGAATCAGTTCGCTACCATTCTTTAATTGAGCCTACCAAACAAGCTTTGTAGTAAAGTGTATCTCTTCATCTTTCATAATTTATAATTTATTAATTTATAATTTAATTTATTTTTTTTGCTATTCTTGTCAATTTATTTGTCTATATAAAGTGTGAAATCATGGAATGTAATTTTCGTATTAGTTTTAGATATGTGTAAGGGAATACATTTAGAAACATAAAAAATTCTAGGAAGAAAATGAGTTTTGCCATTTGGATTTTTGCAATCCAGGATAACTCTAATTTTGATATTCTATCCATTTCAGGTTTAAGCAAAGAGATAAGTTAATTAATCTTTTCTTTAGCTTCAATATCTGATAGATTAATTTAATACCCAATTCTTTTTATACATGTATCTGCCCATAGAAAAAGAAATTTAGATTTCAGTACTAGCTGACAGGCTCCCTTTAAGGTTGTATAGATTCGAATAGTATGAATCAAAGAAATTAGCAAAATCAGTGTGTGGCGCCCCTGAGGCTCCAGTCGCCACAGGGTACTGCATCTCTTTTAAAATGTAGTAAGAAGAGGTTAATAAATGATGTTTTTCCACTTACACAACATCCAGCCAGTGATTCAGACAGTTACACAATTCAAGAAGCCAGCCAGCTTGGGAAATTCCCAGTTGCTGGGACAACAACTGTGAGTCATCAAAAAGGTGGGGGCTGCACTGAGGGAGTAGGAACACACACACAGTTTCACTTTAGAATAGTCTTCAGACTCTGAACAATACGGTTGCAGGGGAGAGTGCTTCTCCTGCTAGAACCGGTCAGACTGGAAAAAAGCGAGAGGCAGCCAGTGGAGCTAGTGAGACAGAGAACATGGTAGCTGAGGTTGAGCCTAACCGTTCCCACAGTCCCAGTGCAGTCAGGGTGCAGAGTCCTGGGGTAGGACATACTTCACATTGGACTATTGGAATCTGGAGAGGATGGGTATTTCAGGTCCCATCACTTACCACCCATTTTTCCGGAGCACAGTGACACATTGGATCCGGGGTCAGGATTGTAGCCAAAACCCACAGCGAGGATCCGCGCCACCTGCATATAGAACGGGACACTTTACAAGAACTCCGAGGTACGCAAGTTGCTTCAACCCATGGGGATCCGCAAGTAAGCGCAGAGGAGGAAGGTTTCACACTCCACAGACACCGGTGATTTACCCGGGACCAGCTGGAGCCCATCACGGCGGAGAGCGGCGCCACTGGGACATCTTACGAACTGTGAGTAAAAAGAACTTTGAACCACAGCCCCAGTGTCGTCCTTGTCATTGTCGGTGTTGCCACCCCATGGTTCAGCGCCATCGGCCATCTCCACCGCCCTTATTTCCCCAGGGCCCGCTCCACCTGTGGGGAGCGATACCATCTTTGCTGCTATTACCATCCGCCCCTGAGGACAGCGACACAGCGGCGGCTAATCCCTGGCTGCGTACCGCAAGTGGCGTCATGGCAATCTTCCTACTACAATCCCCATCATCCTCCCTCCTTATTGGTGTACACCTCGGGGCACGAAGCCGGGCAGGTCAGCGTGACATCTCAGATCGCCACACTGGCCTGGTGATGAGTAACTCAGGGACGAGACCCTGCGTGCCTGATTTCCCCTGCCCCATGGGTGCTACAAGTGGAGTTTGCAGTATAGCCTAGAACGTGATTATCTAAGTACTCTATCTGGGACTTGCTATATATTTTTTTAACATAGTGAACATGCATAGATTTAGCTCTGTCACTCATCGAAAAGAACTTGACATTACATTTTTCATGTTACTTTCATAGATATAAAGTAAGTTTAAGCATAATTTGGTTCTTAAGGAAAATAATTCAGAGGATTGGTCTTTTGAGAGTAAAACTTTACAATTCTTCTGAAAAGCAATTTTAGGAAGAGTCCTTTTATCTCTTTGTCTCTTCATCTTTTAGCATAGGCTTCCATTTTAAAAAAAATATGCCTCTTACATAGGTCTTATGTGCAGATCATAAAGTCTTGTCCATCCTATTGTCATATTATTTTGTGGAGACTTTAATAAATAGGTGGCTTGGACACCAGAGATTAAATGTAAACTATCCAACTATAGCTTCCAGCTAGAACCTATCATGATATTTTAATCCTTTAAATGCAGCAAACATTGGAAAACCACCACGCCTTGGTCGTTTATGGAAGAAAATGGTTTTCTCTGTCTCTTTATTGGTCCCCCATTATGTGATCACGGGGTATAGATGGCTTCCATAACAACCCAGTGCCAAAAAATGTCCTTGGGGTCTGTGAACTAATCTGGAAGTAGATAAAACTGGTAAATGTTCAAGGTCCACAGTTTACAAAGTAAATAATCAAAAATGTATAATCTTTTGTTGTTTTTTAGATCCTTTATACCTAGAAAAATAACCAAAAAAATAAAAACAGTTGGTTCATTGGAACCTGAAATGTTAAACAAGAATGTTATTTAACCCCGATCAAAAATGGTTCAATACAATCAATACAATAACGCAAAGAAGTATATATTTTTTAAATGAGAAGATTCATTTTTATTATGTAAATCTAACAATACACAAAAATGTTAATCATTGATGCCACTTTGTTAAAACCTGAACTAAGAAACATTATCAAGTTCTTTATCTTGTCGGGGAAAAAAGCTTAATAACAAGCAATTACTAATATACTTGCTTTTGTTCATCTTCCCAAAAATGTAATAAAAAGTTAACAAAACAAGGAAATGTATTCAAAGGTAATGCCAATTAAAACTATAGCTTTTTACAAACAAAAAACAAACCTACACAAAGATTCAAATATTAAAAACAAAAATGTTAAGGCTCTTATAAATTGCAACACATAAAAAAAAATTGGAAAAATTATATTTTAACCCCTTACCAACAAAGGACATACTGGTATGTCCTATAATGGATCCCTGAATTTGATGCAGGCTACACGCCAAGCCCTCATCTTTCTCTGCATGTCGGCTAATCTGATCAGCCAACAAGTGCCTCTAAAAGGTATGGGTAGTTCGTAGATTAAACAGTTAAATCCAACTATTAATCTCTGACAGCAGGATTTATCGGATGCCAACGGGGAGCCCGTCATTCCCCGCTCCCATCGTGGCCCCTTGGGTTACATAACAGCCAGGGGTCAGCTGAGAAGCCAGCATTATCAAGAGATCAGCATTTCTGATGTACGGAGCAGAGCTGATGCATTGCTCTGTACAGCACAAGAGATCGGATGATCATAGCTTTAAGTCCTCTAAGGGGGCAATTGAATACAATAAAAAAGTGGGTGGAAAAGTTTTAAAAATATGAAGAAAAGAAAAAAAACACAAATGTTCAAATCCCTCCTCTTTTTTCCCTTTGAAAAAAAAGAATTAAAAAATATTGAAAATACTCATATTTGGTATCGCTGCATTCAGAAATACCTAATCTATACAAATGTGAAATAAATTAGTCTGTTCACTGAAGGGCGTAATGAGAAAAACAATCAAAACACCAGAATTACGGCTTTTTGACCACTGCAGGCGATCCAAACATTGCATGTATGCAAAAATGGTACTATTAAAAAGTCATCTCAAGGCACAAAAAAATAAGCCTTCACACAGTCACATATCCTAAAAAATAAAAATGTTATGGGTCTTAGAAAATGGCATCAAAAGCACAAATTTTCTGACAAATTTGAAAAAAACATCACCACTTAAATAAAAAAAACTATACATGGAGTCATTGAAATGTACATCTCATTCCACAAAAAGCAAGCCCTCATATGATTTTATTTATGGAAAATCAAAAAAAGTTATCGATCATAAAGGAAGGGGAGGAAAAAATGAAAGTGCAAAAATAGAAAATGGCCATGGCGAGAGAGGGTTAAGGCAAAAAAGTAATACAAATAAAGAAAGTATACATATTTGATATTGACACATCCTTTATATTCACAGTCTATAAAATGAGCATACTATTTATCCTATCCAGTGAATACCAATAAAACATTTTTTAATGGAATTTATATGTACAGTATAAGCAATACATATTTGGTATTACAGTGTCTGTACTATGAAAGCTATGGCATGCTTTTTATCTCACCTATTGAATGTTATTACAAAAAATGTCAAATATTAACCAGGGTGGAATTGCTTGAACTTGTTTACCTTTTTTTTGGGTGCTGAGTAACTCTATTTAACTTTCATAAGGGATCACTGTCTTTTTAACAAAGTTATACTTAGATTGTTAATGCAGCCTATCACAATTTTAATATATTTTATCAAAAATGTAATTTTTTCCATGAAAATTGTTTTAACGCTATGACCACCAGGTTCCAAGAAAATTTGCTGTCCATTGCCTGTTGTTGAGTCTGTTCCAACAATAGATAGGACCATCAGGGTGGATTACAGGAAGCCTTTTACTTACATATTGTGTAATAATTACAATGCTGCACAGAGTACTTATCAGTGAGCTCCTGGGCTTTTATCGTGCCGGTATCTCCCTTTCTCTTGTTATTTTCCCTTAAATATGATAAAATCATATCAGTACTTCTATGCTATCCTTTATTGTTACTCCTTCTAAGCTTTCCTGCAATGTTCATACAGCAAAAGAATAGAGAACCAACCGAGATGTGGTCATAAAATATATACATATGTTTATTTGTTAAAAAGGCATAATAATGGACATTTTGGCAGTGGATATGCAACAGAGCAGAAATGAGGTGCATGCCTATAACAATGATTAACACAGATGGTACAAAGGAGTAAAGACAAAATCCCTTTCGGCGCTTCCGGAGGATAAATGGAATATCAGTGCAAGTATGCAAAAACTTCAAGAACAAGGGTTTATTAAGGGTTCAATAAAAAACGGACAATTACGGACAACGCGTTTCAGCTAACAAATGGTACAAATGCATCTCAATAAATTAGAATATCATCAAAAAGTTAATTTATTTCAGTAATTAAATACAAAAAGGGAAACACATTATTCAGAGTCATTACACACTATAGATGTAATGCAGACAAGCTGAAGGCTGGTATCAAAGCAATCTGGCCTTCCATTACACCTTAGCAGTGCCACAGGCTGGCTGCCTCCATGCCACGCCACATTCATGCAATAATTAATGCAAATGGAGCCCCAGCCAAGTATTGAGTGCATTTACTGTATGTGCCTTTCAGCAGGCGCCAACATTTCCGAGTTTAAAATCATGTTTTGAGTTGGTCTTATATAATATTCTAATTTTCTGAGATAATAACTTTTGGGTTTTCATTGGCTGTAAACCATAATCACTAACACTAACAGAAATAAACACTTGAAATAGATCACTCTGTGTGTAATGACTCTATATAGTATATGTTTCATTTTTGTATTGAATTACTAAAATAAATTAACTTTTTGATGATATTTTAATTTATTGAGATGTACTTGTATATATAGATACAATTATTGAAAGGGACTACTGTGTGTATAGCAAAAAAGATACTGTTTTACATGTAGAATCAAAATAGCTAAATGGGAAGTAGGTAAGTATTATAAAGGTTCTGGGAGTAAGTAGCTTAAAATGCAATAAATGTAATAAAGTGCAAGTGCAACATGACCTACATGTCAGCACAGTGCCATATAAAAGAGTACTCTGTCTTGAGTGAAGTCCATAGGTAACTCACAAATAAAGTACAAGATGCCACAGAATCCCCATATAAATAAGATGAGCATCAGGAGCAGGCTTCAAAAAGAAAAAGAAACCAGCTCACTGTAATAATCAGTGTCTTGCAGTCTAGAGCTCAGATACGTTCCTGCCAGGACAGAAGCAGTAAGCTTTGCAGAAATCAGCTTCACAAATGTCAAGCTTCTTCTTAAAATTCATATGAACAGCTCATGCTATATCTCCAATTGCTATTTTCTCTACGCGTTTCAGATGACATGCATCCTTAATCCCGTAATCATATATCATGATTAAGGATGCATGTAATCTGAAACGCGTAGAGAATAATAATTAGATATATGGCATAAGCTGTTCATATGAATTTTAAAAATAAATAAACTTCTGCATGTGAAGCTGGATTTGGTGGACCCTACGTGAATAAAGCCTTGCAAAGAGATCCAAGTATACAATGCAGTATGGAGGAGATTTACCTGGAAAAAGATGTGTACAGCTTTCACCACAGGATGCGTCCACCCCTTTTCTGCAATGTCTACTATCTTACTGTCCATTTGTATTCCACTTCCCTTCTGATTTTTTATAACACATCTTCAATTGTCTCCTTCTGTCCCCCTACTAGGCTTGTCTGCAATAAATAGCTCACTCCCCATATTTAAACTTACCTCCATATTTCTAATGGCACACCTGTAGTGTAAATTCAAGCATTGCATTGTGGGAACTAAAAGAAAGAAAATTACTGTGATCAGATACTGATGTATAAGTCCTTGTATTGCTGCTGGAAGCAGATACTGATGTAAGAATCCTTACACTACTGTCATCTATCTTGCCAATATGCCATCATAATGCACTTTATATTATTTACACACTGTCAACCCTTAATGATTCAAGGCAGTAACCAGTGATGGAAAAAACGTGTAGGGATCAACCTCCAGTGCCAGTCATTTTCCTTAGTCTATTTATGGGGAAATGACTGAAGACCTTCTAACTATATTCCTCTTATGTTGGACAAAAAATAGCTGACTACCTGTGATTCATTAGTGAGCTGCTGCCTATACACAGTGCTGGCCAAAAGTATTGGCACCCCTGCAATTCTGTCAGATAATACTCAGTTTCTTCTTGAAAATGATTGCAATCACAAATTCTTTGGTATTATTATCTTCATTTAATTTGTCTTCAAAGGAAAAAAAAAATTGTCATAAAGCCAAATTGAATATAATTACACACCAAACATAAAAAAGGGGTGGACAAAAGTATTTGCACTGTTTGAAAAATCATGTGATGCTTCTCTAATTTGTAAAATTAACAGCACCTGTAACTTACCTGTGGCACCTAACAGGTGTTGGCAATAGCTAAATCACACTTGCAACCAGTTGACATGGATTAAAGTTGACTCAACCTCTGTCCTGTGTTCTTGTGTGTACCATATTGAGCATGGAGAAAAGAAAGAAGACCAAAGAACTGTCTGAGGACTTGAGAATCCAAATTCTGAGGAAGCATGAGCAATCTCAAGGCTACAAGTCCATCTCCAAAGACCTCAAAAGTTCCTGTGTCTATGGTGCGCAGTGTCATCAAGAAGTTTAAAGCCCATGGCACTGGGGCTATCCCCGTTAGATGTGGAAGGAAAAGAAAAATTGACGAGAGATTTCAACGCAAGATTGTGCGGATGGTGGATAAAGAACCTCGACTAACATCCAAACAAGTTCAAGCTGCCTTGCAGTCCGAGGGTACAACAGTGTCATTCCGTACTATCCGTCGGCGTCTGAATGAAAAGTGACTGTATTGTAGGATACCCAGGAAGACCCCACTTCTTACCCCAAGACATAAAAAAGCCAGGCTGGAGTTTGCCAAAACTTACCTGAGAAAGCCTAAAACGTTTTGGAAGAATGTTCTCTGGTCAGATGAGACAAAAGTAGAGCTTTTTGGGAAAAGCTATCAACAGAGTTTACAGGAAAAAAAAAGAGGCATTCAAAGAAAAGGACATTGTCCCTACAGTCAAACATGGCAGAGGTTCCCTGATGTTTTGGGGTTTCTTTGCTGCCTTTGGCACTAGACTGGTTGACCGTGTGCATGGCATTATGAAGTCTGAAGACTACCAACAAATTTTGCAGCATAATGTAGGGCACAGTGTGAGAAAGCTTGGTCTTCCTCAGAGGTCATGGGTCTTCCAGCAGGACAATGACCCAAAACACACTTCTAAAAGCACTAGAAAATGGTTTGATAGAAAGCACTGGAGACTACTAAAGTGGCCAGCAATGAGTCCAGACCTGAATCCCATAGAACACTTTTGGAGAGATCTCAAAATGGCAGTTTGGAGAAGGCACCCTTCAAATCTCAGGGACCTGGAGCAGTTTGCCAAAGAAGAATGGTCTAAAATTCCAGCAGAGCATTGTAAGAAACTCATTGATGGTTACCGGAAGCGGATGTTCACAGTTATTTTGGCTAAAGGTTGTGCAACCAAGTATTAGGCTAAGGGTGCCAATACTTTTGTCTGGCCCATTTTTGGAGTTTTGTGTGAAATGATCAATGATTTGATTTTTATTTCATTCTCTTTTGTGTTTTTTCATTGCAAGCAAAATAAATGAAGATAATATTACCAAAGAATTTGTGATTGCAATCATTTTCAAGAAGAAACTGAGTATTAGCTGACAGAATTGCAGGGGTGCCAATACTTTTGGCCAGCACTGTATATAGGCTCATAATTGGGATTGAATGATTTCAATACGGTTCTCACTATGCTTTTTAAAAATGAATAAATCCCTGATTTAGGTTGCCGTTTACATCAGATAATGGACTGATCACCTCAGAGATAGTCATAGGATCGTTTATTTAGTTGTAAGAGTTTAGTGCCTCAAACATTTACACTGACAATTGTAATAGGGTTGATCTATGAGCTCTACACTCTTCGAACTGTGAAACATTTTTATTGATTTGAATTAATAGTTGACATTTTAATCCAATTGGATTAGACAGTGAAATAATACATTTAGTCTAGAGAAATCCCCCAAATTGTTAGTCAATGAGTTTAAGTCCTTATATTTAGAGATGATTGAACCTTTGGAGTTTCGGTTTGCAGGGCACAGTCGAACCATAGATGAGGTTTATTTTGTGACCCTGACTTGATCACAACCTCAATGGAAGTCAGTAATTGAGCGGTTCGTGGCTCTACCCACATGCAGCAGGCTATAAGCGCAACACTTCTTTGTGAGGGTGGGTGGAGTTTTCATTTTTTTTTGTGTGTGTGCAGACTACATCTGATCACGCTGTTGTTAGCTCCAGTCAAACACTGCACGCAGCTCACACAGGGCTGAGGATCACTCATACCTAACCACAGTGCTGCTCGCTGGAGTAGTTTGCACTCATAACTCACTCGCATTTCGTACCCAAACTTTTTTTTTAAGTCGGTTTCTGAATCTGAACCCAAACGTCAAACCTCAGTTCCGCTCATCTCTACTTTTATTGCATATAATATTGTTTGTTTTGTAATATAAAATGTGTAAATGTAACATTATTTACCCCTTTTTTTGTAATATCTACTTAATCAAAACTAAGAAAGTCTATAGCATTATGCTTGGGATTTTAATAATTTAGGGATGCTTTTCTTTAATGACCATTTTTCAGTTTCTGTGCTATAAGGAAAAATCTCAGTTTCCCTGGTTACATTGCTGAACAATGTTCAATTTCTACATATTTATGGTCAGCCCCTATTTCTGCTATAAGTCATGGGAACATAAGACCATGGGACATAGGCCATAATCAAGGTCTGGGATTGGTGGAAACAATGCCATCCTTTCTATTTTCACATACTGACTTATCAATAAAACTTAAATTGCAGATGTAAGTCAATGCCATTGTATTTTGTACTATTGTTTGGAGAGACATTTCCTACTACAGAGTACCATTTTTTCTAGCATGAGTGATGACGAGATATTTGATTGCAGAATTAATTACTTTAAGAATTTTAGTAATTGAGGGATTCTATCTCTTAATGACCATTTTTCAGTTTCTATTGTATAAAATATAATCTTAGTTTCTATGGCTAAATCTCATGAACAACAATGTTCAATTTTCTGCTTACAGTATTTCTGAAGATCTAATTTACAAAATGTATTTTGTGAATTGAATGGCTTTTTTTTTGCAGTATTAAAAATGTTCAAAATAATGTTTATCACTTTCTCCTATGTTCTTTGGAGTAAAGCATTGCAGTTTCATTGTCTAAAATTAAAATTAGCATATTTTATGGTTTTATGGTTTTATGTAAATAAGTGTAATTATTGTATAATAAATTGTTATTCAGCTTTATAAAGACATTGAGTTCTAGACTAACTCTCAGCCTTTGAATAATCTCTTTTCCTGTTAGTAAATACACACTTCCATAGGTGGCTGAAAACCTATATGTAATACAGATCAGAATAGTTTTTTTTAGTCACTAGATTTAATTAATTGCCAACAAATATAAATCTGGAAAATATTGTAGCAGCGTCCTCACAAATACACTGACATCCACTTACTTCCACCTATTATTTCTCAAGTATGTTGGTGACAGTAAGTAAACCTGTAACTGAATGGTAGGACTTGACTAAGGACCCAGGAGGCCAGAAACACCTTGTCTTTCAGTTGTTGTCATTCTATCATTGCAGCTGCTTGTATCCAGCCCTTATTTTGTGGTTATGTAATCGAGTGGATATTTTTTTATATAAGGTAATAGATGTGGTAGATTTTAGAGCGACATGTGCTGGCTATATTGCTCAGATAAAACTGTAACTCCAGTACAATTATACTGAGAATGTGGCTAAATAATAGAGATGATCAAATCTACTGTGACTATAGATTGCTCAAATGTGGCAGGGAAATTTAAATTGCATCGAAGATATTCAATATAAATTCAGTGTCTTATGTTATCCTCAAAGCATAAAAAACATAGAATAATAATAATATTCACCTTGCTGACCACCTGTCATGTCTGGGTACATTGACCGGTCATCCATTCCATCCTTTTTCTTTCCTCCTTCCTCCATTTTTGCTTTATTATAGGACTTCTGGTACTGAGTATGTCTTTGATGTCATGGTACACATTTTGTTATCACAACGCACATCACTCATGACCTAGTCAGGGCTCTGGAATAACACACGTTGGAATATCAGAGGCTTACTCAGTGTTGGAGGCATCGGAGCACGGTGAAAATGACCAAAGAGGATGTTTCTCGCTGAAGGTAGAAAAAAAGGTCAAACAAAGTGAATGACTGAACATTGGCCTGCAACAACATGTGACATATTAGTAGTGAGGTTTGTGTTCATTTCTTTGTAAACACTTTTCCAGACTTCTATTATTTAACAACATGGCAGCTGGCAAAATTCGACCAATCACAAAAAAATTATATTGAAGATAATTTCATTTTTTTTTGTAAAATTCAGGACAAATTTAATTCAACTTAAGCAAATTCACTCATTTTTACTGAATAGCCATTATATGATTGGAACATCTGCTTTTATACTATCTTCTTCCTCTGGCACTCTTCACAACAGCTACTTTCATGGTGAATGGCAAGGGTAAGAGGAGACAGGAAGGCAAGGTTGTAGAAAAAGAATAAATCTGTACCATTACAATGCCAGTGAAGACATTGGAGATCTGGATAAGACTGAAATAACAGAGGGGTCACCATGAGCATAAAGGTTTCTTGTAATAAGTGGTATAAAATCTAAATTAACTTTATTGAAGACAGCATCTTATACAAATCAAGAAATATTTTTACTACCAACAATTTATTTTACTCATATTATATTACATTATAAGGCTGTGTTCACACACTGCGTTTTTGACCTGCGTTTTTGGTGCGTTTTTGCTGCGGAAATTTCTTGAGAAATTCTTGTAACCTTTCTGCAGACATTCCCCAGCCAAACCTATGTCAAAAAAATTAGCTGTGCGCACACTGCGTTTTTTTCTTAAGAAAATTCTTTCTGTAGATTTTCTTAAGAATGAGCATGTCACTTCTTTTCTGCAGCTAACTGCATTAGTTACCATAGATAATGGCACAATAACGCAGGGAGCAACCAGCGGTAAAACGCACCAAAAACGCACTAAAAACGCACCAAATCGCGGTAAAAACGCAGGTGCATTTTTGGTGCGTTTTTTAACGCAGGTGCGCTAATCCTTCACTCTCAAGACATTTTCTTAAGAAATTAGTATAAATTAGGCATTAATAGCCTAAGATGTTTTGGTATTATTTTTCTGGAGAAAAAACAAAATCTCAAATTTTAAAATAGTACAGTTTGGAATTTTTAGTGCAGTGCACATCTTATAATACATGCCGTTTTTGAGTTGAGCTGGCTTTTTTTTTCTCTTAATTATTTTTTGGAACCAATTCCTAAAGAAATATTTAACACTTTTAATTCAGAAAAAAATATTATATTGTATTTTTCAAATGTAGTGAAATATATAATTAAAAAAATTAAGATTTCCTTACAGTTGAAATACAGGATTGTTTCACCCAGCTTACATTTTAAAGCATTTTTCTAGCAGAGATTTTTAAAGTCTCATGGACAGAGGTATGAACAAGTTACAGTATGTTATCTGTATTTCTTCTTTTTATGTTCTACAACATTTAATTCACACATAGACATCTTATCACTTCCCTTTCCTGCTAATCTCTTGTGGAAACATTTACGTTAAAGCTGCCAAAAGATTAGGTTTATTGCAAATCTGTCATATTTATGGTCTGTATGGTACTCTGCAGAATTTTCTCCTTTTATTACATTTTTATTTTTGATTCATAGTATAAAAATATGTTTCTTTCACTCATGTTCATCAATTGATAATAACACAGTTGAATTTTTTTGAAGAATAATTGATTTTAGAGATGAGCAGGTCAACTGCAGAGGATTGGGTTTCAGTTGAAGTTCCTGAAATTTGGCGTTGTAAATAAATTTGAATACTTTGGGCTTCAATTCTGAATTCTCAAAATAAAAACATGCCCATCATCATTCCCCACACTGCTGAGGTATCACTGAGTGGGATAGTGGTGTTTTGGGTGGCTTTTCTATAATGTCATGCAACTGATACATCTAGCAGATTATCATACCTTGCATTAGTGGTAGTCAGAGATTGGCGTTCTTAGTGGAGCACAGACAGTTACTGGACTGGCAGTTTATTTGGAAAAGTCAATTTCAGAATTCTTCAGAATCCACTGAATATGTGCAACACATATATCATATTGAAATCTCTCTTCTTTCTAGTATTGAAATTGTTATGAAAATTTTGGCAAATCCGACACATTTTATTTAAAAAAAGAAATCACACATTCTATTTTATTGTTCTGCTTATATCTTTTTGGACCAAGCACATATAGTTGGATCCATAGATATTTAAGTATATTTAAACAAAAGTATATTTAAACAGAATTTCCAGAATTTAGGCTGTTTTAGCCAGTACAGTGAATTTCACAGAAAATCATCATCATGCTATTGAAATGTATACCATCTGCTTTAATTTAAGGGGGTTTGCAAAATTACTGTATTAACCATTTAGCAATTCTAGTTATTTTTCAATAATCCCTTTAATTTGAATGGTTCAAAACTAATTATACAATTGACTGAAAAATTATTTCATAATACGTTGTGGCCTTCACCTTATTATTTCAAGACACTAAAAAAATAAAGAGTTGAGTTTATTTGAATTTATTGTTTTATTGTAATTCAAAATATGTGATTCAAAGATTTGTTAACACAAATGGAAGTAGGTGATCACAGAATTCTATTTTAGAGAAAAATAACACTTCACAATATGTGGCCAAGTCAAGACCTCTGTTATGGAGTCTACACTGAAGAGACACTTTCATAAATGTAAATCTAGATGGTTTACCTCAAGATAAAAACCACTGGTGCCAGAATAGTAAAGCCCGGTTAGAAAACTAGAAAACATCTAAAATACCTGCTCAATTCTGTAGCAAGATTTAATAGGCAGATTAAAAAAACAACTGGTACCAGAACAACTGGAAGAGAATAGTATGAAGAATACAAAGAAAGTCTGATAAGTTAAAGCATAGCACATCATCTTTCAAATGTGGTGAAGGAAATGTTATGTCATGAGCATGTATTAATGGCACTGGAACTAGGTCTCTGTTGTTGAGTAATCATGTGAGTATGGATGAGTGATGAGTTTTTTTCTGAAGTGTTTACCTGCTTGGAGAGTGCATTAGACTTTACAGATTAGATGGTCCAACGTCTACTATAAAGTGACATTCTATAATGTAACTGCAAAGGAGCGCAGCTTCATGAGTTCTGTAGCAGTGATATAGGTGATCTGGCTGTCAAAGAAGGCAGAGACAGTTTTTTTTTTGGAGAAGGCAGACACAATTTATGAATATCTGTGTCTTCTCCATCTCTGCAAACACAGCGCAAAGCCAGCACTTTGTATGCAGTAATAGGAAGCGCTGCCGGCATTTTTTGCTCCATAGACAGCAGTCATGTGATCACTGAGTATAGTGAGGAAGCAGAAGCTGCTAGGTCATAGACGACCCTGACAACTGTGCTATGCAGTTAGCAGGCTATATTTTCCTTGTAACTGGGGTTAACAAACAGTACAGTTCAAAAGTTTAAGGTCAACCAGACAATTTTGTCTTTTCCATGAAAAATCATACCTTTATTTATCAAATAAGTTGCATAATCAATAGAAAATATAGTCCTGACATTGACTAGGTTAGAAATAATGATTTTACTTGAAATAATAATTTTCTCCTTCATGTTTTGCTTTCGTCAAAGAATGCTCCTTCGCAGCAATTCCAGCTTTGCAGACCTTTGGCATTCTAGCTGTTAATTTGATGAGGTAATCTGGAGATATTTCACTCCATGCTTCAAGAAGCCCCTCCTACAAGTTGGATTGGCTTCATGGGCACTTTTTGCGTACCCTACGATCAACAGCTCAATAGGGTTGAGATCTGGTGACTGGGCTGGCCACTCTATTACAGATAGAATACCAGCTGCCTGCTTCTTCCCTAAATAGTTCATGCATAACTTGGAGGTGTGCTTTGGGTCATTGTCCTGTTGTAGGATGAAATTGGTTGCAATAAAGCCCTGTCAACAGGGTATGGCATTACAATTTTGAGAAATAGCCTTCCTTATTCAAAGTCCCTTTTACCTTGTACAAATCTCCCACTTTACCAGCACAAATGCAACCCCAGACCATTAAATTACCTTCACCATGCTTGACAGATAGCGTCAGGCACTCTTCCAGCATCTTTTGAGTTGTTCTGCATCTCACAAATGTTCTTCTGTCTGATTCAAACACCTCAAACTTCTATTCGTCTGTCCATAACACTTTTTTTCCAATCTTCCTCTGTCCAATATCTGTGTTCTTTTGCCATATTAATCTTTTCCTTTTATTAGCTAGTCTCAGATATGGCTTTTTCTTTGTCATTCTGCCCTGAAGGCCAGCATCCCAGAGTCGCCTCTTCACTGTAGACATTGACACTGGCGTTTTGCGGGTACTATTTAATGAAGCTGCCAGTTGAGGACCTAATAGGCATCGATTTCTCAAATTAGAGACTCTAATGTACTTGTCTTGCTGCTCAGTTGTACAGCGGAGCCTCCTACTTCTCTTTCTACTCTGGTTAGAGCCTTTTTGTGCTCTCCTCTGAAGGGAGCAGTACACACCGTTGTAAGGAATCTTCAGTTTCTTGGCAATTTCTCGCAAGGAATATCCTTAATTTCTAAGAACAAGAATAGACTGTCAAGTTTCACATAAAAGTTCTCTTTTTCTGGCCATTTTGAGAGTTTAATGGAACCAACAAATGTAATGCACCAGATTCTCAATTAGCTCAAAGGAAGGTCAGTTTTATAGTTTCTCAAATCATCAAAACTGTTTTTAGCTGTGCTAACATACTTTCACAAGGGTTTTCAAGGGATTTCTAAACATCCATTAGCCTTCTAACACAGTTAGCAAACACAATGTACGCTTAGAACACTGGAGTGGTGGTTGTTCGAAATGGGCCTCTATACACCTATAAGAAAAGAAAAGAACAAGAAGGCGAACACAGTCCCAATTATTTTTTGCAAAAATATTTATTACAAAACGTAAATATATAGATCTTTTTAGGAACAAGAGATGGAGGCACAACAATAATAGTCAGTGGTAAACCAAAATATAAATACACAGACCTGCTGAATATCTCGCCAAAAATCAACCAGCTGCATTATAAACAGCATAGGCTCTATATGCCACACCAGCACATAATAAACTGTGTGAACCAATTATACCAGGCAATTGTCCAGGCACCAGTCAAATAGGCTGGTATCAAGTTGTTATAACTATAAATACCATGCATAATCTACAATAGGACTCAGCAATCAAAAATTGATAGCTGTAAATAAATAGATATATATACATATATATATATACATACATATATATATATATATATATATATATATATATATATATATATATACATATAGCAATTGCCCTGTAAATTGGAAACGCAAGGGACCAAGACCCAAATGGCTGAGGGGCTAAAAGTAACCAGAAATAAAGTAGCCTGAATTAAAAATAGGGCTATACGATAATACTAGCCATGTGCCGTTATGCCACACAATCAGGTGCATGGTGCAATGATCTTAATGCTAACCAGGGTGGTTGTCAGTGAAATCTGGTGTAATAACACTGATACCAAAATAACCTACATTAGCATAATAATTAATATGCAGTAGAAACTACTAGCAAGAAATCGCTAATACAAAGCACTATGACAATCAGCCTGTAGGATGAAGTACACAGGACAATTACCTGAGCAGCTGGGCGACAGAGATGAACACAGTGAACAGCCCGACGGCCGTTTCGAAAACCTTGATGAATGCTGATTGTCATATTGCATTATTATTATGCTAATGTAGGTTATTTTGGTATCAATGCTATTACACCGGATTTCTCTGACAACCACCCTGGTTAGCGTTAAGATCATTGCACCACGCACCTGAATGTGTGGCATAACGGCACATGGCTAGTATTATCGTATAGCCCTATTTTTAAGTCAGGCAACTTTCTTCTGGTTATGTTTAGCCCCTCAGCCATTTGGGTATTGGTCCCTTGCGTTTCCAATTTACAGGGCAATTGCTATATGTGTATATATATATTTTTTTCCAGCTATCAATGTTTGATTGCTGAGTTCTATTGTAGATTATGCATGGTATTTATAATTATAACAACTTGATACCAGCCTATTTGACTGGTGCCTGGACAATTGCCCTGGTATAATTGGTTCATGCAGTTTATTATGTGCTGATGTGGCATATAGAGCCTCTGCTGTTTATAATGCAGCTGGTTGATTTTTGGCGAGATATTCAGCAGGTCTGTGTATTTATCTTTTGGTTTACCATTGACTATTATTGTTGTGCCTCCATCTCTTGTTCCTAAAAAGATCTATATATTTACATTTTGTAATAAATATTTTTGCAAAAAATAATTGGGACTGTGTTCGCCTTCTTGTTCTTTTCTTTTCTTGTCTGTGTTTTAGCGACTGTCCAATATATTATTCATTATAATCCATGTTTTATTGTAATGGAATATGTAGCATTATGAATTTTTCACTGCATTTACTTTTGTCTCTATACACCTATGTACACCTATGTAGATATTGCATAACAAAACAGATGTTTGAAGCTAGAATAGTCATTTACCACATTAACAATGTATAGAATGTATTTCTGTTTAATTTAATGTTAGCTTCATTGAAAAAAATGTCCTTTCCTTTCAAAAATAAGGAAATATTTAAGTGACCCTAAACTTTTAAAATGTAGGGTACAAACCCCCATCACAAGAGAAATAAGATTACATTTTTCAAAATTTAAATGCCTCCCAAATTTCTTTTATGACCTTATTGGGGCAAATATAGCTCAATTAATTTTACAAAAATCGAATATTCTTTAATAGTGAAGTCAATCACCTGACATTAACCTGATTATGTGTTTCACTTACAGAAGGCAAAACTAAAATCAGTAAGACCCATAAAGATAGACTAATAAAGATTGCTACTATAAAGAACGTTTCAAGGATGAAAAGTCAGTAGCTCATTATTTGGAGATTTGCATAGGGTCCAAATTTCAAGTTGTCATTGACTGAAATTTACATCTAAGTAATAAAAAAGTATATACTTATAATTATATCAGTTTTTTTCATTTACATGTGAAACTACAATTGAGGAACTACTTAAAAATGTATATGATACCTAAACTCTTATTACATTATTATTTAAACATTGTAAATTAATTCTTAAAGGTGTTCTCCTAGAATTAGATAAAATGTTATTCTTAGTCACATGCCAGTATAGGCTACAGACTAAGGATGTTTATAGCTCCCAAGACCTGAGTGTGAACTGAAAAGATCTGTATTACACATATCCCAGTCAGCAGCAGCCTGTAAAGTGTGAAAAAATATTTTAACCCATGTGTGACGACATAGACTCTCATGGGTTAAAGTTTCTTAACATTCAGCCAGACGTATTGTTCTTTTGTGTATTATCTCATGTTTGCTTAGCTATTGTTTCTCCAGACCCTTCCAGTAATCATTGTAATGTAGTTGTGTATTGCTAATGTGATTACCTTAGTAGCCATTGTCTAGTCGGTGACTTGCAGACTCCATGTAGATATCCTCAGTCTTCCTTCCCACATCATTTAAATGAACATTATCCATGCAGCTTGAAATTCATCCAAAGGGAGAAGCAATCTTGTCCAACCAATCCGATGAGGACGCAGTGTATCCAAAGGGAAAGCTGTGGCTATAAAAGGGGATTTCTTTAAGTCACCAGGTTGTTGATGGATGTGCATGATCCAGTCTAAGCTCTTAGGAGCTGACTAGAGGATCAGGATACCTTGTGGCTTCAATCTAGGGACTTCGGTTCTGATTGGAGAGCATATCCACAGTCTAGGGATTTCGACTCCGGCTGCTAGGATTATATCATCATACCAGAGACTACTTAAGGAGGAAACCCAGGTTGGGACAATTCGGTCACCTGGTACAGACTTTGCAGACCTCAGCCAGCTTCCTAAATCTGGCGTTATTCCAGTCTGGGTGGGTGCCCGCCGAAAGTGGGGTGCTGCTGGATTGGAGTAATTAGCCCTGGAATTTCTGAGGCATGGACATTCATTTATAAATCCCTGGTGAGCCAGCGTAAGGGTGAGACTCTGTTGCCTGTTACATTTGTGTGTTTTGCCGGTTATGTGTTATGTGCTGTTAATATTTTGGGGATCCAATAAAGTCTAATTATTGTGGTTCCCTCACCCTGTGTTTTCTGAGTAGTGTTCCGCCCACAGTTAAGGCGGTTGGCGTTCAGTTGGGATGAGCCCTGAGCCACGCTGTCTTTCTAAAGGCGGCTGGGCCAGCGGACGAGAGCACCCAATGAGCCCCGTGTCTCCACACCATGTGCTTGACAAGGAGCTCTGCAGTATCATCCCCCTGCTTTATCAGTTTGACAGCTTTCAGCAGTGCACAGAGACTGGCTGTATCCAACTAGAAAACAGATGAACATTGAGGAGAATGAACCTGAAGATCCTTGGGATAACCCCATTGTGCTTAGCAAGTTAGCAATATTTCAAATGTAACATTTTATTGATTTTTCAACCAAAATAGACAGCATTGAACCCATAAATACAGTCAATTTATTGTAACATGCAGCACAAAGATTCCCAGTGAGTAAATAATTTTACTAAAAAACATGTCGTTTGTAAAATATTCTTACAATTCAGGTAAAAAAGGCAGGAGAAAATGTAGTTGAGATAGAAGAGGAAGAAAATTAGGAAGCCTAGTGTTAATTAGTTGACCATGGGGAACGTCCAGTGAATGACAAAGTAAATATTACTTACACATTGTACAGATATTTGTAAGTAAAGTGAATAGACATATTTTTTAATCATTTGAGAATATTCTGATAATATGAGGAGGATAGAATGGTTTCCCAGATAATCCATATCGAAGCAGTTGGGTTCCTTTCAAGTTGCATTTGGTCTATTGTTTCCATATAATGGACAGCAGCTATTTTGACAAACCATCCTGCCTAAAAAGGGGGAGGGGGTCTACTGGTTTCCACTGACTGAGGAAGAAGAGGTATTTCCTCACATATGAAACAATGTGGCCCCAGCTGTGGACTGTAGTATATCTTGCTGTAACACTAAGCCATTTCCTGCCATGTATGGGGCTCCATGCACCGGCTACCAACTTCTACCATACATGTACAGCAGATGTCAGTAAGGGGTAAGCACAAAAAAGGAACTCATCATTTGTAGAGATGTGCAAAATGATTTGATGTGATTCTTGTAGGAATCTGCAAAACACAGTGGATTAGAACTATATATCTTTCTTTATACAAATCGCCTTAAGCGGCCATCACAATTGTACACACTACAGAAGCTTGCTGTAGCCAAAAAAGGCCTAAAAAGGCTCACATGAGCTTGGTTCAGCCACAAAACATCACTAAAGAGCTTTGCAGTTATCATATTACATGTTATAGCAGAGCCAATCAGGAGAATAATCATAGCCAGTGTAAAAGCTGTCGTAGGGAATGTAGCATCCATTCTGCAGTGAATCCCAATAATGAGAAGATGTCATCACTCACAGCTTAGTCATAGAAATAGGGAAAGAAAGTAATAAAACACTGAACAAACTCAACAAGAAGTGTATGTGACAGTACAGCTGTGAAAAACTATGACCATCCTTTTACTCTTAGCCATATGCAGTATGTTAAGGTTACTTCAGCATTACAAAGAGGTTTGGAGGCTTCATAAAAAAAAGTATTTTTATAGTGCAAAATTAGTAAAACATAAAAAACTATAAATATTTCATATCACAAGAGGTGTACCAACCCATAAAATACTAGTAACATGGTATTTCGCAAGATAACCAGCACAAAACTTTAAATACAAAAAAAACAATGCCAAAAGACCATTTTTATTTCCATAGAAAATGTAAATAAAGGGAAATTACAATCGATTCTGCCCAAAACAAGCATCCATAAAAAGATGCAAGTGGAGAAATAAAAATCGTAAAAGGTGAAAGGCTCCGGAAAATAATGAAACAATGAACAAACAAAAAACATGTTTTTCCCTTATTGACAAACCTGGTCTGGTCATTACTGGTGGAAACTATTTGCATTTATTTTGTAGGTACTGCAATGTAATTCTGGAAACATTCAATTAAAACTGTGCAATTTATATCTCGTTATTAATATATACATATCCTTTTGTTGGGTATAACATAATAATGGAAATTAGTGGTGGTCTTTATTAAACTAGTTTTTCTTTGGCTACAGATTGTGGAAATCTATTTCCGTTGTTAAAATTTCCATCATCTCTTCCACTAATAAAATACTAGACGCATTTCACATTGCCTAAATACGAGGCCCTTTTCCCCTTCCATTTGAACGCCTGTCACTTGTTATGAGCATCGTATACCATTTGCAATGTAGTTCAATAAATTCAGCGAGGTGGAAAAAAGGGAATCAGTATGAAGCAACTATGAAAGGTTGATACAAAGCTTCAAGAGCATTTAATGCGTGAATTTCAGAATCATGTCATGAAGAAACTCTTATTCCAAAGAGCCTTTCCTTTGTAAGCTAAGAATTCTTGACTAATGGACCAGGACTCGGCTGGCTCTTGCCTTTTTAAAATAGGTCATTATCACTTGACTCTGTAGTAAGAGACTGTGGTGTATGTTTCTTTTAGCATATTGGGTAATGGACCTTAAAGAAAAGGGAGATTTATTGTTAGTCTTGATGGCAAGGAATATAATATATTAAGACAAGTGTGATGTTAACAGATAACGCAAAACTATGTAAAAAAGAACTAAACAAACAAAAGACAATATTAATTGTTTAGATTTTCAATATCACACTTTCTATGTCATTTGCCACAAAGAGAAATTGACAGCACTCTGCGGTTGTCAAACAAATCTTGCTTTATTTTTTCTTGCAGACAGGTGAAACAGACATGAGGGTACAGGGGGAGCGGAGCACAAGGACGGTCCTTGTGCTCCGCTCCCCCTGCACCCTCATGTCTGTTTCACCTGTCTGCAAGAAAAAATAAAGCAAGATTTGTTTGACAACCGCAGAGTGCTGCCAATTTCTCTTTGTGGCAAAAGAAGTATTTATCCTGGCACTTTGGCAACAGCACCACGGTCAGTCACTTCATCCTATGCACTCAGCTGTTTTTTCTGCAGCAAGTCCATGTGAGTATTAGCAGCTGAGGCTGCCTCTCAGAAAACCCACGTGGCTGGCTCTAAACAGAACAGAGCCGAAAAGGACTTTGCTACAACAGCCTTACAAAGCGGTAAGTGGTGCAGTGCACCTTTTTCCTTTCTATTTCACTAAAAAAAAAAACACTTTATACATCAGCTATACACAACATTTTAGAGGGTGTTGTCCATCTTTGAGGATACTTTTTGCTCATAAATAAATGCATATGTCTTTGGGTGTTATTGAGTCTCATTACAAACGTAGCGCTGATTGCCTTCTATATCATCTGTGTTGCACCGTCTGTTGTAACTGCAGAATGGGTTACCTGAGAATCATGATGCTCTTTGACAATCCGAATGAAGAATTTTTATCTATTTTATGACTTTGTTTAGTTCCTCTGAGCTGATTTATAGTCACAGACTACATTAAAGTTAAATGTGCAGGAAACAAAGAGCCTGTAAAGCCAAACAGTGCAAAGTTTGTACTGGAACTGAATTGCAGAAATTAATATTAATGTCAAATACATGCATTTATGTAAAGAAAAATCCACCAGAGATGGACAGCATCTTTAAAGATATTTATGCTTTGCTATAGATCTGAAAATATATTTATTTTTGTAAACAGTTGTAAGGCGGCTTAATACACCATAAGAGATTTTCATATTTATGTGTAAACAAACATAAATGGCCATTTTAATAGACACAGGCACAGGTTTGGAATGGAGTACTTTGTCCCAGTAGAGGAAACCAAAATTGGGGCGTATCATGCAGCCATAAAGAAATACTACAAGACCACCCAACAATTGTGTAGTAAATCATGATAATATTGTTGTTTAAAACAAAACACAATGTTTTTAACCAATAAATAACTCATTTACTAAACAAGGGCAGGCTAGACTATGCAGCTGAAAACCAAATAGACCATCAACGACCACAGATAGTTTTATTAACTAATCTCACATTTCAATGAATGGGTCATTATGAGGACAGTACATGGATACCATTCATGTAGCATTTAAGTGCTGTCTAAAACATGAATGTAAAAATATTACATATGACCTCTCCCACCCACACCATAAGAGTCGTTTTCAGAGAAAACACACTTTTTAAAACTGACCAGAGACAATGTCCCTCATGATTAGTCCAAAAGGCTGGTGCCTATGCCTTCTTTTTACTTTACTCCCCATTAATGGCCGGTCTCAGCAATCAGCCCCTGTATTTGTCATGACCCACAGGACATAGGCTATGATCAAGGTCTGGGGCTGACCAAAACATTAGCCGTCATTTCTATTTCCACATGCTAATTAATTAAATAAAAAGCAGCAAAAAATAAATACATTTTAAAAGTCCTCATGTTACTCATTGATGTTTAGAATGGATCCACTAAAATTGCCCATAATTAGTGTGGGTGCCATATCTGTCTAAGGCCCGTTTCACACGTCAGTGAAAAACACTGATGTTCTTCACTGACATGTAAAACACGCACATGTCCCTCCGTGTTCCGTGATTCATGGCACACGTGGGTTGTCCATGTACAATCCGTGATCCGTGATCCGTTATCCGTGATTGCATATGGACATTACTCGCCTGCCTTCACTGCTGCTTTCCATGGTGCTGAACTCCTCGGCTCTCCAGCGTCCGCCCACCGCTCTCAGCAGCTACTTCCTGGTCGGCTATTCCTGCTCTCATGAATATTCATGAGCCAGGCAGGAGCTGCCAGGAGTGAAGGCTGCACAGCGAATCGCAGGCAAGGTAAGTTGAAAATATTTAATATGTCCGTGATGTTCTGGTACGTGTTTCACAGATCACACACGGATCACACCATAGTGTGGTCCGTGGGTCATCAGTGATGCCAGAAAAAAACTGACTTGTCTCCGTGCAGAATCACAGCCACGGGTGTACGCTGCACGGAGACACGTTCAGTGAAAAATCACTGATGTGTGAGCAGACATATTGATTATAATGGGTCTGCATATGTCAGTGATTCTGGTACGTATAAAAAATGCACATACGTACCAGAATCACTGATGTGTACAGGGGGCCTAAGTGAAATAGATAGGCAAAACTCAAGTGGGCAATAGAGGTCAAAATTTTGATTACTGAACAGTAGAAAAACATTGTCAGGTCAGCTAAAGCTAGTTTTCTTATGCACAAAGGTCATACAAGGTCAAAATCTGGTGCAAGCAGGGAATGTTATCTTGGCACAAACTGTTCCTCTGACACATGTGGCTAAATGTTTGGAAAGTAGTGCTTGGTTAAAAATTTTGGCCGACCAGTTCATACTTTCATGGCAGCTGTTTATCCTATTGTAGAAGGACACTTTCAGCACAACAATATACTGTACCATGTCACAAGGTTTGTATAGTCATGAATTGAGCCAAGGAACATGACAGCAATTTTTTCCAAATTCCCTGGTTATCACAATCCACAGATTTTAATCCAATAAAGATTTTTTTTTTTAATTATGATAAAGAACTGGCTATTCAGAGCATGGCAAAACATCTATTTTGCAATACTTGTGAGAATCTATTTTGTAAAGAATAATCATTACCACTTAAGAAAAAAAACACCTTTTGGGATGTATATATGGAAAAAAGCAAGACAAAATAGTGCAATACGTTTGTATTAGAGATGATCAGATCTGATAAAATTCATTTTCGCTAATTTGTGTCGATTCTCCTATGAAATTAGTTTTTTGGTGACTTTATTCTCCAACAATTGAATGCCCTTTATTATACTTTGGGGTATCCCAGAAGCATAATAAGCATAATATGTAGGAAAGGTAAAGCATACTTATCCACTCTTACCATTCATGTATCTGGCTCCTCTATTTTTCACCATCCTCTGTCTGGTCCTTGGCCCATCTTCTTATCACTGCCACCAAGCATTGTATCCCCGGGCTCCTTCATGCTCAGACAGGATTTATGGTTGTGATAAAGACTAGAATGTGCTTTTTGTACGGAGGTTGGAGGAGAGCAGAGGTGCCAGAGGGGTAAGCAGTAAGGTAAGCATAAGTATTTTTTTTATTTCAACCTTTTGATGTCTCTTTACGGTTGATCAAAATGGTAGTTAGCCAGCCGCCATTTTGCTGAATGCTCAAAGAAATGATTTATAAAATTCTGCACTTTGGTGAACGCAAAATATTGTAACATTGGAGTGGAATTGAATTCTGCAATAATATATTTTCTCATCTCTACTTTGTATGCTTTCAGTCTGTTTTTAATTTCTCATGGTTTCTCCTTTTGGAGAAAAATAAATAGAGCCATTGTCTAACAGATAATGTATTGAAAATGTATTTTTCCCTAGAAGCATTGTTTTCTGAAAGTATACTTCTATAGCATGGTTTTGTAATAAAGGTTCCATACAGCTACACATGGAGTGCCTGCAGCACCATAATATGATGGAGCCATAAAAACTCTGTAAGAAGTAGCTTTCTCCAGAATTAATGATGAAACATTTAAAGCTAAAATCTATGCACATACAATATGTTTGCAAAGAACTATCTTTGAAAAATGTAATAGAGTATGTCCATGGAACACTCAGTCTACTGTAATTTTAGGTATTTATGAGCTCATTAATGTCTTCGAAACTCTATTAAGCAGCAGTAAAACTTCAGTTTTTCATAGTGTCAAACAGTGAAACTGAGATCATGAAAGAAAATGTCCAGGCAAGCCTTGTAAGAAAATGACAAAGACATCAGAAGGCCATTGACCAACAGTACCTTATTTAGTATTTCAAGAATACATTGAAAGTCACAACTCCTATAAACGCATGTACAGTCTAGGTTAACAGCTGCAGCGTCGGGTTTGGCATGTAACAGAAACCAGTAGAAGATGGGTTTTCAAAGCCACGCTATTAACCAATCTGGATCGATGAAAGAGTTAATGTTTCTTTATTTTCATGCATAGGTCAACGCGTTTCAGGAGTACTCAGCTCCCTTCATCAGGATACAAAAAACATCAAATCTCTTTTTTTTGCCTGTTGATGTTTTTTGCCTGTTGTCCTGATGAAGGGAGCTGAGTACTCCCGAACTGCGTTGACCTGTGCATGAAAATAAAGCAACATTATCTCTTTCATCAATCCAGATTTGTTAATAGTGCGACTTTGAAAAATAAAGCGTGCTGTAAGATGCTTGATTAAATTCTAAATGTTATGATGCATTATTTTTGAAGTTATGGTAGGATTTATGGAAATAGTACAAATTCTGTCAAACCACTTTTTTAACTTTTGTCAACTGCAATGGGAGTTTGAAGAACTAAGTAATGGAAAGAATGTCTGCTTGATGTTTGTTTTGGTGGTTTTACGATGAGTTTCTGGTTGATTTCCTTACGATTCTGCTTGATAGATCAATTAGAAACACCTCACATAAAATTCTATTTGACTCTTCCCTCTGCAATGCAATAGTGTGGTGTCGATTAGTTGCTTGACAGCCATAAACTTAATTAAAGGGGACTTTACATGCAACGACATCGCTAATGAGATGTCGTTGGGGTCAAAGAATTCATGACGCACATCCGGCCTCGTTAGCAACGTCGTTGGGTGTGAAACGCACGAACAACCGCTAACAATCAAAATTACTCACCATATCGTTGATTGTTGACACATTATTTTAATCTCAAATATCGTTGCTGTTGCAGGACGCAGGTTGTTCGTCGTTCCTGGGGCAGCACACATCCCTATGTGTGACACCGCAGGAATGAGGAACAACATCGTACCGCCGCAATGAGGAAGGAAGGCGGTGGGCGGGATGTTCCGGCTGCTCATCTCCGCACCTCCTCTTCTATTGGGTGGCCGCTTAGTGACGCCGCTGTGACGCCGAACGAACCTCCCCCTTAGAAAGGAGGCAATTCGCCAGCCACAGCGACGCCGCTAGGCAGGTAAGTACGTGTGATGGGTCCTAGCAATGTTGTTCACCACGGGGAGCGATTTGCCCATGACGCACAATCGACGGGGGTGGTTGCTTTCACCAGCAACATCGCTAGTGATGTCGCTGTGTGTAAAGTGGCCTTAAGGCCTCGAGGTCTGCAAGAGCAATGAATAGAATTATAGGAATATGGGGAAAAAAAAGAAATTTCTGTTATTGGTTACCTCTCCCCCAAAAGTCTTTTGTGGCCAAAATATTAGTAAAAAAAATTTATAGTTGGCTTTGAAAAAAAATAAACAACAAAAATGCAAGCCCTCATCCAGTTCTTTTGACAGAAAAATAAAGTTATTATAGAATAATATCTTGGAATGCAGAGGTAAAACAAAGGAAAATCATAACCAACACTGACAATAAAATTAGGAACCCCATCTTAGGAAATATCCTTCAAAGAGAGACTTTAGGGAAATAAAGTGTATTAACATTAACCTAACATTAAAATCTATAAAAGCAGATATCCATATTACTGTTTTCAATTGCCACTTGGTGTGCTGTTTTTACCTACTTATTCTGATATTGTTGTTGTTCCTAATTGCTCATCCCCTGCATGGGATGGATGCTACATTACAGATCAGTGGCTTGTTTGTTGCTCCTCATTCAATCCAGCATCTTGACATCTCTGGTGTGTGCCTGTATCTTTGTACTGTCATGGCTAGTTTTGCTCTGCCTCCCCACTCCCACTGTGCTCTCTGCTACTTCATAGCTTGTATGTGACTTTCATAGCTTCTTTCCACACTCACATGTAAAGTTTGAAGGTGCAGGCAAAGAGCACAGCATGAACAATGTCAGTGCACAATATTTACGGACGTAGCTCATTCTGCTCTTCCGTCCTACACCTACATTGCTAGTATGAAATATGTCATAGCTCTCTCTCTGCTTCTCCTGTGCTCAATCCACTCTCCTTGACATTTCAAGCACAAGTTGTGTAGCTGCGTACAGTAAGCACTGAATGAGCCACGTCAGGATTTGGGGTGGATTTAGATAAAGAACTCATTATTGTCTACATTATGTATTTTCTTCCTGAAAAGGTACTAAGGCTACAAAACCCAAATTTCATTACCTTGTTTATTTGGGGGTATTTTCTTTCCTGTTGCATTATTTCTATAATATAACATTTTCCTACTCTCTTTAAGCGTAGCTGGCTGGTTTCCTTCTTATGTTCTGTCAGACCTGTGCTATATTCTCTCATTCAATAACTACTCATGCATTCTCATGCGGAGGCAGAGGCAGAGTAACATCAACAGGATCTCCCCACTCACCTCTCGCAGCATAAGTCTTGCGCAAGTTCTGAAGGTGAAATCCTACAGCTGCTTGTCTTTTTTCCTAAGTAGCACTTACTGCTGACAAATTAAGATTTTATTTTTTTTACATAAGGACCTAGAGAGGAAAAGGAGAACTATGGAATACTGGAAGATCTTTCAATATACCAATATCATGAAAAACCATAACTTGTATATTCACATGCTGGTTACTCCCCACAGCCAGCAGTGACTCAGGAGCAGTGTCAGTTTGTGATGTGGTCTGTTATTCATTTGCATGCTGCAGTTAACAGTGATTGCAACATGTAAGAAGATTGACAAAAGGAAATCACTCCCTCTTTTACTCCAATGCCTCACTACAGCTCAAATTTGCGAAGCTGATGATTTCTATGGCAACTATAAGCCTTACACAGGTCTTCAGTCTGTCATAGATCAAAGCCTTATACATTTTGCTACCTACCAGGCTGAATAATGCACTGCACTACTATAAAGTATTGTGAAGCTAAACCACCAGGTGTCGCCAAAGCACAAACAGACAGGAACTGTTGAAAGAAACACTAGGTAGTGCAGAAACAAATAGCCCAAAGTCAATGCACATAGAGGTAACGTTAGGACAATAGAAAAAGCCAAGACAGAGTCAGCGCGCTAGCTGAAGTTGGTACACAGAGGGAGTCAGTCAGTAAGTAGGGATGAGATTTGTCCACAGGGATGGGAAGGAGTGGAGAAGGTGGGTTAGACAGAGGGAGATACATGGAGGGAGGGACAGAACACCGGGATGAGTGGGACGGAATCAGGGGATGAGACGAAGAGGGGTCACAGAGAGGTCAGGCAATGCAGACATGGGCAGAGGGAGGAAGTCGGGAGAGATGCAGGAGGGGAGCGGTAGTGGGACAAGATCAGGGAAGACACAAGGAAATCAGAATCAAGTACTTGCCAAAACCGGAAATATCACTGGCAGTGCTGCAGCAGGATCGGCTCCATAATAAAGCAGAGGGTGTCCAAATCGAGAGCCAGAGGAACCTCTCCTCCAAGGTCAGGGAGAGGCCGAAAACCCGGGGGGGGGGGGAAAGGGGTAAGCCAACCCTGCAGGAAACCAGCCTACAGAGCAAAGGCGAGAAACCAGTTCTGCAGGACGGCGGGCCAGCAGAGCATGGTCATGACAAGTTTTTTATCTATGAACTCTATAGATTGCATATGCAACTCCTCTCATAGAACTAATACATCTTATAAAAAATTGGTTTTCAGTGTTTAAAAGACTGTATAATAAAAAATCCTATTTTTATTATTATATTTGTTTAATCAAATAAAAAAACAACGATATCTGGTATCTCCAACTCTCTGTTGACAAGCATAAAGCAACATTATTTACAGCACAAACATTGAGAAAATCTATACCAGAATTGCTTTTATTTTCATCCCTTTTTACTTAAAATTATAAACAAAAAATGGGGTCCATTAAACTTTTTTGTGATTCCAATAAAAACTTCAGCTCATTAGACAGAAAACAACCCCTCATAGAGCTGCCACTCTGGAAAAGTTATGGATCTCAGATTGTAATGCATATAAAATATTAATACAAATATTTTCTTCTGCAAAATTTGTAAAACATAAAGTAAACTTACAAATTGATTGTCCCTGTAATTGTATCCACCGATACTATAAAATTATGTTTACTCATCTACAATGTCAGTGCCAAAGGAGCAAAAATATGACAAACGATGCCAGAATTGCTTTATTTGTTCATTGTTTCTACAAAAAAAAATTGAATAAAAGGTGATGAAAAAGTTGGAAAAAAGGGAAAAAATGCTCATTGCTCAATTATGAAAATTCAAATACCATGGAGTCCTGGGCAGATGCCAGCCAAAGTCACTGGTGGGGCAAGTCCAGCATTATATACTTGAAAGGCCAAGCACAGTGAAGGCACATCCAACCCAAGAGATAAAGATTAACCAAAAACTTTATTCAGATCATACTAAAAACTTGCATATGTCACTGGACAACCTGATACATTTCTTACGTGTGCAGACACCCTTAGTCATAGGAAGTTCCGATAACTAAGGGTGTCTGTAGGCACCAGAAACGCGTCAGCTTGTCTGAAAAAAGTTTTCTTGTTTAATTCTTGATCTCCTGAATTGGATGTGCCTATACTGTCTTCCTATGATCAAAAAGTTATATGTATTCAAATATGTCCAATGGAAACGACAACTGTTCCCACAAAAATAAGCCCTCGTATAGTTGACAGAAAAATCTTTAAGTAATGGCTTCAGAAAATTGCAACTCAAAGACAAATGCTTTCTTTTCAAAGAGTAATTGTTTGGAAGCAATAAAACATAAAAATATATAAATTTAGTAAAGCCATAATTTAAAATGTCACAAAACAGTAGTTTTTTTCTAGTTCTTCCCTTAAAGAGTTCATAAAAGTTAGGTGTTAGGTTATATGTACCCCAAAATTATAGAATTGATAAAAAGCGCAAATCATCATACAAGAAACAATGCCCTCATACAAAATATAGATGAAAATTAAAAAGATATGGCTCCTTGAATGAAAAACAATGAAAAAAACATACAAAAGTGTGGATATTAAGGTGAAATTAGGCCTGGTTCTTAAGGGGTTAAGGCATACTCATAACATAAGTTGCCCAAAATGTACTGGTGCCAGTTCGTATTAGGCTATATGCCCATGGGACAATGTACCCGTGGATTTTGCCGTTGAACACCTGTGGATTTATTTGGATTTTCTAGATAAATCAGCAGGTTCTAGCATGTACAGAAACTCCCCATGTTACCCTATGGGATTTGGGGAGTGCTGTATAAATGCTGCGGTATGTGCGGCTGCAAATATGCTGCGGATTCCAGCAGCCACACGTAACTGCATGTCAATTATTCATGCTGAATTATTTGCGGAATTCCCGCTCCTCCACTATGGAGATACAGGGCAGGAATTCTGCATGAAATCGGCACTGTTTCCGTAGGTTTACCGCAACAACTCCGCAGATATACCGTAGCAATGGATAACTTCGGATTCCGGAGAGCAGCTGCGGTAAACCTGCGGACAGACCTGCGGAAAAGTCCACGGGTACATTGTCCTGTGGGCACATAGCCTTATGGTAGAAGTTGATGATATAACATGTGTTAATGTATTGCAGAGGTATAAAAAAGTAGTAAAAATTACAATTTAATTATGACCTTTATACTCCAAGGCTTTATTAAATGAATCTATAAAACAAATTTAGGTTGTCCTTTATACATTTAACTGTTAAAAATTTTACAAGTCACTTGGAAAAATTCTTCCACGTTTATAGGAATGCGGTGGCTGGTAGCAATGAGGAGTACACATCTTGGTAAACAGGTCATGGCATTTTTTCACTATTTATTCTTGCACATAAAATATTTCCCTGCTATGAGCTGCTGATTGCTTCAGGGTTTCAGGAGAGGTTTTTTTTTTTACTGTCCTTCTATTGATGGAAGAACCGGTAAGAGAAACAAATTGTCACCATGAATTTTAATAAAAAAAAAAATAAAATGCAGTCAGGCAAATCTTTCAGACAGCAGCTGGGAATTTCCGTGTCCATGTTATTTAATGGACCTTTTATAATTTGCCGGCTTGTTAGACAGTACCTGACCATCTGTGTGCCTGAAAAATAAGTTTACAGTAATCACGATGAGCAGTTCATTGTCATACACTACATTTCGCCTTGACATATTCAACTGTCAGCAGAGAATTGAATTTCAGGGTCTTATGTTCAAGAAGATGAGATGTGATAATTGTTGTTTCCCAAATTAATTGGAGAATGTTATATATAAGATATGTATGTGTGCAAGAAGGAGCGGGTGCAACCATCCATTGCCTTAAATAGCATTAAAGGGAAGCTTACATTCTTAACCTTAAAATGCAGCTTCCGAGCTTCTCATGATGCAGAAATTACAGTTTATGGGTTTAAGTATAAAACTTGTGCATCCTTTCTGTTACAGATGTGTCAAGAACGAAAATGCAAAGTGGAACTAATAAAATCTCTTTATACTTTTGTAAGTGATAAATTGGCAATATATACTGACACATATCAGTTCTTCAATATCATCCTCTGGTGACTGCATACAGACATTATGTGCTCTTATTCACTGAGAGCGTAGGAAATTCAATGATAATCAAAATGCTTCTATCTCTGTTATAAATGGAAGCTGAGAAGAAACACAAAAGAAAACTAGCCAAGCAGCTAAGCTAGGGAAGTCACATATGAGGTAACATGTCATGTACAAAAAAACAATACATCAATATAATACGTTTTATATAATCTTGTATTAGCAGTTCCTGGAAGAAAACAATTATGTTGGTACAATGCAAAATATACAGTATTAACACATTATTAAACTTCTTAAGACTAGAGCTCTATGGAGGTCGGATCTTTTGTCATATTCACAAGGTTGCTTTCAGCTGTAATCATGAAATGTATCTGTTCTTTCAACCGAAACCACACTAAACCCCCACGAGTTATAACTGTGTTTAATGCACATACCAGATTAATATGTTAAGGAATTTCCCTTATCTTCAAGCTCAGGAACTTGCTATTCACTCTTTTTGAGTAAAGACCGCCTAACCAGCATTCTGCCAGAACTTTAGTGTTGGAACTTTTGTAGCTCACATCCCAGCATGCTTAGTCGAGGCCATTGTCCAGTGACTTGTTGCTTACAACCTGAAAGTTTGCTTCCCTTTTATGCCTACATTCAGATTGAAAAATAGGAGAGCAATGCAGAGTAATGCAGGCGTCACACGGGATGATAAATCGTGCGATCGCATGAGCGATTGCACTGGCCCCTGTCGTTTGTGCATCACGGGCAATTATTTGCCCGTGGCGCACAAAGTCGTTAACCCCCTGTCATATGTACTTACCTCCCGTGCGATGTTGCTGTGGGTAGTGAACATCTACTTCCTGAAGGGGGAGGGACGTTCGGCATCACAGCGACGTCACACGGCAGCCGGCCAATAGAAGTGGAGGGGCGGAGATAAGTGGGATGTAAACATCCCGCCCACCTCCTTCCTTCCGCATTGCCGGCGGGACGCAGGTAAGCTGTGTTTGTCGCTCCCGGGGTGTCACACGGAGCGATGTGTGCTGCCACGGGAGCGACGAATAACCGGTACGCAGAAGGAGGAACGAGATTATGAAAATGAGCGACGTGTCAACGAGCAACGATAAGGTGAGTTTTTTTGCTCGTTCACCGTCGTTCGGAGGTGTCACATGGTATGATATCTCTGACGATGCTAGATGTGCGTTACTAACGACGTGACCCCGACGAAATATCCCCAGATATATCGTAGCGTGTGATGCCCGCATAAGGCTGAGTTGACATGTCCTATATTCATCTGTTAGAATGGATCATGCAGAGATCCATTGCCAAAATGATGACTGCCGGATCCATTTTTTTAACATGGAACTGTATTGAGAACAGATCCGTTAAGAGGTTGCTATTTATCTTCCATTTGAAATGGATCCTGGAAGAAAAAAAATTCATCCTTTACAAATGGAAGAAAAAAGAATGGCTAAATATCAATGCCTTACCGGATCCATTCTTCATGGACTCTAATGTTAAAAAAACAAATCCGGCAGACATCGGTTATTTAACAAAGGACAAAAAAAAGTTGTGTTTGCAGAACTTTTTCCCAACGGATCTCTGCAGGATCCATTCTAATGTATGATTACAGGACATGTGAACTCAGCCTAACAAAGAATACCCTTCTTCACTTCTGTAAACTGCTTCGATGCCTTTGCTCCAGACAAAATACATTGTCAAACTGCAATAGAGAGCTAGGTACACAGATGGCAACACATAGTGGCTGGCACTTTGGAAGGATTTTCCATTACTAATTTGTCTATTTTGCACAATATCTATGGAAAGAGATCAAAACATTGAAAAATACAATCATCCTTTAAAGCACCACTTATTTATTTGCACCGCCTTGTTGGTGCTTTAATTCTAAGTCCCCTGAGCCCTGTCTTATACTTTTCTTCCACCGCCTTCATCCTTTTCTATCTGCACTGAAAAGTAACTAGCTAACAGCTCCAGTGTTTCCTGTGGCGCGTCGGAGGTTACTCTTCAATACAAGTATTTGAGAGCCTCATTGTGGCCTCGTCCTGGCTCTCATAAAGATGCATTGAGCACCTGTAATTTAGCTTCTGACTTCTGATCCCGCAGAAGTTGTGGGCAAAAGATTATACCGTGGGACTGGAGCAAGATCGGTAAAATATAAAAGTGCCAGAAGATGAGTATAAAACAGCTGGCCAGGACATTACATTAAAAACACCACAACAGCGGTAAAAAAAAATGCTGCAAAGGAAATCTGCCAGCAGGATTCCAAATCACCTATTTGTATGAAACTTTATCAGATACAAGTCCAGCAATACCTTTCCATGGCTTGTCCATCCCTCAGGGGTGGTCTCTTTAAAAGCAGTACTGCATAACATCAATATTCATGTTTACTCTTAAACCCCCAACCACCTTTACTTTGTTTCTCAAAGGCTTCCTAGCTTGATAACATCTACACTGTGTGCAGAATTATTAGGCAAGTTGTATTTTAGAGGATTTTTTTTTATTATTGATCAACAATTATGTTCTCAATCAACCCAAAAGACTCAAAAATATCAAAGCTTAATATTTTTGGAAGTTGGGGTGTTTTTTTTTTAGATTTGGCTATCTTAGGAGAATATCTGTTTTTGCAGGTAACTATTACTGTGCAGAATTATTAGGCAACTTAATAAAAACCAAATATATTAACATCTCACTTGTTTATTTTCACCAGGAAAACCAATATAACAGCACAAAATTTAGAAATAAACATTTCTGACATGCAAAAACAAAGTCTCAAAAAATTAGTGACCAATAAAGCCACCTTACTTTATAATGACACTCAACAGTCTACCATCCATAGATTTTGTCAGATGCTTGATCTGTTTACGATCAACATTGCATGCAGCAGGCACCACAGTCTCCCAGACACTGTTCTGAGAGGTGTACTGTTTTCCCTCCCTGTAGATCTCACGTTTTATGAGGGATCACAGGTTCTCTATGGGGTTCAGATCAGGTGAACTAGATGGCCATGTCATTATTTTTTCACATTTTAGACTTTTACTGGCCAGCCACGCTGTGGAGTCATTGGATGCATGTGATGGAGCATTGTCCTGCATGAAAATCATTTTTTTCTTGAACGATACCGACTTCTTCCTGTACCACTACTTGAAGAAGTTGTCTTCCAGAAACTGGCAGTGGCTCTGCCAGTTGAGCTTCACTCCATCCTCAACCTGAAAAGATCCCACAAGTTCATCTTTGATGATACCAGCCCATACCAGTACCCAATCTCCACCTTGCTGGCATCTGAGTCAGAGTGGGGCTCTCTGCCCTTTACTGATCCAGCCTCTGGCCCATCCATCTGGCCCATCAAGAGTCACTCTCATTTCATCAGTCCATAAAACCTTTGTAAAATGAGTCTTAAGATATTTCTTGGCCCAGTCTTGACGTTTTATCTTATGTTTCTTCTTCTTGTTCAAAGGTGGTAGTTTTTCAGCCTTCCTTACCTTGGCCATGTTCCTCAGTATGGCACACCTTGAGCTTTTTGATACTCCAGTAACGTTGCAGCTCTGAAATATGGCCAAACTGGTGGCAAATGGAATTTTGACGGCTTCACGCTTGATTTTCCTAAATTCATGGGCAGTTATTTTGCGCCTTTTTTTCCCAACACGCTTCTTGTGACCCTGTTGGCTATTTGCCATGAAACGCTTGATTGTTCGGTGATCACGCTTCAAAAGTTTGGCAATTTCAAGACTGCTGCATCCCTCTGCAAGACATCTCACAATTGTGGACTTTTCAGAGCTCGTCAAATCTCTCTTCTGACTCATTTTGCCAAAGGAAAGGAAGTTTCCTAATAATTAAGCATACCTTATATAGGGTGTTGATGTCATTAAACCACACCCCTCCTCATTACAGAGATGTACATCACCTGACTTACTTAATTGGTAGTTGGCTCTCAAGCCTATACAGCTTGGAGTAGGACGACATGTATAAAAATTATCATGTGATCAAAATACTCATTTGCCTAATAATTCTGCACACAGTGTATTTGATTACATGTAGCTAATAACACTTAAAAATCACATATATTTTATTCCTCTGTTCTCAGAATGAGGCTCCATTTGTCACTTGTGGTCAGTGGCAGGTATGAAATTTCTCACACTCATGAGAATTAGTGCTACGTATATACCGTAGTTTTTATATGCAGAATAAGACCAGATATTGCAAATTACACCTAAATCACAGTATATATACTGAATAACACATATATTGAAAATTACACCCAGTATGCTGTATTTTGTGCAATGTATAATTTGCGGTACAAGGTATGCCGCAGCTCATCCTGTTTTAAATGAGCTGGCTTCGCTATGTCCTGCCTCACCCATTTTGACATTGCTGGCTGAGACTGAAATGTAAACATCAAAAGCCGCAGTTTCTTTGTGCAAGCTCACAGTGTGCGAAAATGCTGCGACTTTTCAAAATGATTTACGCCAGATTTATTTATTATTTATTTATTTATTTATTATTTATTTATTATTTATTTATTTATTTATTTATTTATTATTTATAAAAATACTTTCATGGTGGAATTACATGGTGTGCTCCCCTTCTTGCCTTCCTACATCAATGTCTTCTTTCTGATAAGCCAATCAGTTTATTCAAGAATTATTTGGGAGACAAAAGTGCACACACAAAGAGCAGTACCGCCTGGTATGAATTTGAAAGGCTGGAGTATGCACTCACTTGGCTGAGTTGTGTAAAGGCACAATACCTATGGACACATGCAACAGGTGCAGTAACTCCATGGCTGGAAGACAAAATATTTTCCAGATGTAAAATAGTAGAGGAAGATAATATCATGTTATGAGAGTTGCATTAAGTGAGAAGCCTTTTCAGTTCCAAAATGGTTCTATTATGTTCCAAAGCAATTTCAATGCTCCTGACTAGAGTTGAGCGCGGTTCGCGGTTCGAGGTTCTCCAGTTCGCGGCTCGAGTGATTTTGGGGGCTGTTCTAGATAGAACTAGAACTCGAGCTTTTTGCTAAAGCTCGATAGTTCTAGATACGTTCGAGAACGGTTCTAGCAGCAAAAAGACAAGCTAATTACTAGCTGGCTTTCCGCTGTAATAATGTAAGTCACTCTCTGACTCACACTATTATGAAATTTCAGCGTATAGTGTGCGGGAATAGCGCATTCAGATCACTGCTGTTTGGATAATAGTGATCGCCATTTTTTTTTTTCCTTGTCTTCCTTCCCTAAGCGCGCGCGTGTAGTGGGACGGGCCAGCATGTCAGCCAATCCCAGACACACAAACAGCTAAGTGGACATTTAGCCAGAGAAGCAACGGCATGTGTGATAGGATGTCCATGTCACATGTCCATGCATTATAAAAACGGACATTTTCCTCAAGCACGCCTTCTGCGTCTTGGTGTCAGTCACCGCTGGCGTAGCTCCTGTCTCCGATACTGCTGTGTACGCTCTATACACTGCGCTATACAGAATAGGAATAGAAGTTTCTATTAGTCCTTGTAAGGGCTAATACCGGCAGGGTCAGAGCCATAGGTGACAGTAAGGTCCGTGAAAACAGATTTTAACAGCTACAAAAGATGACAGCGTCTGTGTAGCTAAGGTCAGGGATTTCCTCGCTGCATTTCCCCATTAGGAGGGATAGAAAGGGAGGCTTCCTTTCCTGTACCCAGACCCACAATCCTGCCACTGTACCCTCCTGCCCTTTGCACACTCAAACTCATTGTTTGTCATTAGCCATTATACTAGCAAACACTAAGTAAACTTAGTGGCATCCTAAAAGTGGCTGTTGGACTTCCATTAGTGTCCCACTGGTGCAAACCTATATGCAGCACCTCTGCATTGCACACTCAAACTCATTGTTACTAAGCCATTATACTAGCAAACACTGAGTAAACTTAGTGGCATCCTAACAGTGGCTGTTGGACTTCCATTAGTGTTCCACTGGTGCAAACCTATGTGCAGCACCTCTGCATTGCACACTCAAACTCATTGTTACTAAGCCATTATACTAGCAAACACTGAGTAAACTTAGTGGCATCCTAAAAGTGGTTGTTGGACTTCCATTAGTGTCCCACTGGTGCAAAGCTATTTGCAGCACCACTGCATTGCACACTCAAACTCATTGTTACTAAGCCATTATACTAGCAAACACTGAGTAAACTTAGGGGCATCCTAAAAGTGGCTGTTGGACTTCCATTAGTGTCCCACTGGTGCAAACCTATGTGCAGCACCTCTGCATTGCACACTCAAGCTCATTGTTACTAAGCCATTATACTAGCAAACACTGAGTAAACTTAGTGGCATCTTAAAAGTGGCTGTTGGACTTCCATTAGTGTCCCACTGGTGAAAACCTATGTGCAGCACCTATGCATTGCACACTCAAACTCATTGTTACTAAGCCATTATACTAGCAAACACTGAGTAAACTTAGTGGCATCCTAAAAGTGGCTGTTGGACTTCCATTAGTGTCCCACTGGTGCAAAGCTATTTGCAGCACCACTGCATTGCACACTCAAACTCATTGTTACTAAGCCATTATACTAGAAACCACTGAGTAAACTTAGTGGCATCCTAAAAGTGGCTGTTGGACTTCCATTAGTGTCCCACTGGTGCAAACCTATGTGCAGCACCTCTGCATTGCACACTCAAACTCATTGTTACTAAGCCATTATACTAGCAAACACTGAGTAAACTTAGTGGCATCCTAACAGTGGCTGTTGGACTTCCATTAGTGTTCCACTGGTGCAAACCTATGTGCAGCACCTCTGCATTGCACACTCAAACTCATTGTTACAAAGCCGTTATACTAGCAAACTATGCTGCCAGTTTAAGGGCCGTAGTTGCATTGTCAGGGATAGTTATTGTTGTTTATTCTGCTGTTAATAAAGATAGACCACCGCTGCAATCTACACCACCTCTCAATTTTTACTACCACATTTTAAGTGCACAATCTTGTCGCAATCAAAATGAGTGGGAAAATGACAGATGCTGGTGGAAAGGGGAAGAGGCGTGTTGGAAAAGGAAAAAAAGGGTTTGTCCGTGGGGAAGGTGGCAAAGCTCCATTATCATCTGCTGAAGATAGACCATCTTCCAGCAAAAGTAAGATGTCTACTACTTACCGTGGACAATCCGATGTGCTCCCTTTTTTACGGACACTAACAACTGGAACAAAGGTAGATGATGGCCAAAAAAAGAAATGCTTGAATGGATCTCAAGTGGTCCAACAAGTGCCCTCTCCTCCACCTCAACTACCGCATCCAAAAAACACCAGTCCTCTAAGTTGTCATCCCAATCACACTTGCTTTCTCCCAGCTCTGAAGTCTCCATCCGCCCTGCACAGTATGGTGGAACTGAGATGGCTGAGTCTGCAGAGCTGTTCAGTCTCACTATAGCCTGGGAATCAGAGGTCTGCTCCCAAGCTACAGTGAACAAAAAGCTGTGGACAAACAAGCGCCAATAGGGTCTTACCCAACAAAATGTAGGGAGGGGAGGGGGGAGTAATACTACTCACCAGATGTGGTTGTGAAAGTCACAACCACTATATCAGCATGAATAATCGATCCACGGCTGCAGCCACCCAATGGCAGATAACAGAAGACAATAGAAGTTGGTGTTTGATGCCGCGCCAAAGGATCACTAGTTCAGATAGTCAGACCAATGTCACTTTATTTTCATCCAGGTCTACGCGTTTCAGGAGCACCTGCTCCCTTCCTCAGGACCGTCAGTATACAAATAACATCAAATCGATTACTCATTACTATGCTGGCAGCAGAGCGCAACGGCATCAGGCGGTCTTTGGCTTGACATGTCTTGGAAATAGGAGTCACACAGCGGATGAGTTGTGGGCAGCTCTGGAGACTGAGTTTAATAAATGGTTGTCTCCACTCAACCTGCAGCCTGCTAAGGCCGTGTGCGACAATGATGCAAACCTGGGTGCGGCCCTTCGCCTGGGCAAGGTGACACACATGCCTTGTATGGCTCACGTGTTGAACCTTTTTGTCCAGCAATTTTTAACACACTATCCCGGCCTAGATGGCCTTCTGAACAGGGCATGAAAACTGTCTGCTCACTTCCGCCGTTCAACCACCGCTGCTGAGCGACTTGCATCGCTCCAGACGTCTTTCGGCCTGCCGGTTCATCGCCTGAAATGCGATGTGCCGACACACTGGAATTCGACTCTCCACATGTTACAGCGACTGTGGCAGCACCGCCGAGCCCTGGTGCAATACGTCATGACGTATAGCCTGGGCCAACGAGATGCAGAGGTGGGGAAGATCACACTGATGGAGTGGTCTCAGATCAAGGACCTATGCACCTTTCTGCACAGTTTCAACATGGCGACGAATATGTTTAGCGCTGACAATGCCATTATCAGCATGACAATTCCAGTCATTTACATGCTGGAGCACACGCTAAACACTATTCGGAGTCAGGGGGTGGGACAACAGGAAGGAGAGGAACTACAGGAGGATTTATATGCGCAAGACACAACAACATCACCAAGGTCCAGACGTTCATCATCACCAACGCGGCAGGCATGGGACCATGGGGGGCAGGGATCAACAAGGGCGCATGGTAGCAGGCGAAATGTTGAGGAAGGTGCAGGAGAACATGAAGAAATAGAGGACGAACTGTCCATGGACATGGAATTCTCAGCGGATGAGGGAGATCTTTGTCAAATTTCAGTTGAAAGAGGTTGAGGGGAGATGTGAGAGGAAGAAAGAACGGTTAGCACCTCTATGCTACAAACACAGCGTGGACTTGGTCCGCATGGCTGCGCAAGACACATGAGTGCCTTCTTGCTGCACTACCTCCAACATGACCCTCGTATTGTCAAAATTAGAAGTGATGATGACTACTGGCTTGCCACACTATTAGATCCCCAGTACAAGTCCAAATTTTGTGACATAATTCCAGCCATAGAAAGGGACGCACATATGCAGGAGTATCAGCAGAAGCTGTTACTCGATCTTAGCTCGGCTTTTCCACCAAACAACCGTGCAGGTGCAGGGAGTGAATCTCCCAGTTGTAACTTGACAAACATGGGACGGTCTCGTCATCTTCGACAGTCTACCCGTACCAGTAGCACCGTATCTGGTGCTGGTAACAGCAATTTTATTGAATCTTTTTATAATTTTTTTAGACCCTCTTTTGCAAGGCCACCAGAGACAACAAGTCTGACACATAGTCAACGGCTGGAGAGGATGATACAGGAGTATCTCCAAATGAACATCGATGCCATTACTTTGCAAATGGAGCCTTGCTCATTTTGGGCTTCAAATCTTGAAAAATGGCCAGAGCTCTCCACTTACGCCTTGGAGATTTTGTCGTGTCCAGCTGCCAGCGTTGTCTCTGAACTTGTCTTCAGTGCTGCTGGGTGTGTGCTGACAGATAAGCGCACGCGTCTGTCCAGTGACAATGTGGACAGACTAACGTTCATCAAAATGAACAAGTCATGGATCCACAAGGAATTTACTACCCCTGTGTCATCCTAGGGAGAGTAAATGCTTGTGTATTTTGAATGTGCTTGATGCAAATCTAGCTGTGAAGTGTACAACTGGGGCACAAGTGCTGCCACTGAAGGGGTGGGTGTGTGTGGCCCAATTTTTGGAAAAAAGGGAGACTCCGCTTGGAGTAACTCTTGCTTACATTGTTTTTAAAAATGATCCAAGATGCACAGATCTGGAAGCAGGAAAGACTTTGCTACCTACCCCGGTGTCATCCTGGGGACGGTTAAGTATGGCGTATTTTTCAATGTGCTTGATGCAAATCTAGCTGTGAAGTGTACAACTGGGGCACAAGTGCTGCCACTGAAGGGGTGGGTGTGTGTGTGGCCCAATTTTTGGAAAAAGGGAGACTCCGCTTGGAGTCACCTTGCGGTGTTTTACATGATTTTAGAAGGACGTGCCATGCCTATATCTGTGTCTCCTTCTCTTTTTCCTTGTCCTGCTCTTTTGTTTTCGCATGAGTATATGTCCTTGTCAGTTTCCCATGTGTTTGTGTTGTGTTGTGAGTTGTTTGTCACCTTTTGGACACCTTTTAGGGTGTTTTCTAGGTGTTTTTATGTGTTTGTGATTGCCTGCCATTGTTTCCTATGCGGTTCGAGTGGTTCGTCGAACGTTCGCCAAACCGAACTCGAACGAGACCTCCGTTCGGCGAACCGAACTCGAGCCGAACCGCGACCGGTTCGCTCATCTCTACTCCTGACCAGCACCTTTCTAAAAGTAAAAGAACAAGTATCGTGGGGCTTGTTTCTGCTTTTCCCGTTCTTTGGGTTCTCTTATTACAATGAACCCAGAAAGTGCGCACTCTTCCCGACTCATCACTTCCCAGGGGGCAAACACTGCGAGTGGAAGAAAAGCGATTCCGGCAGCTAAATAGGAAAGGGTGCTATACAGTTAGAGCATTCAGACTGTGGAATACCCTACCACAAGAGGTAGTAATGACAGATACTAGAACAGCTTTTAAAAAAGGGCTGGATGATTTCCTCAGTACACAAAACATTGTTGGTTATAAATGACTTAGTGACAAAAGGTAGAACTGGTGGAGGAAGGTTGAACTAGATGGACCTAGGTCTTTTTCCAATCTTAGTAACTATGTAACATTAAAGCCAGCAAGGGAATGCACTGTCACTGAGAAATGAAAGTAATATTGAATAGTGACAAAAAAGCTTGTGCTCAGCATATGTCAGAATTGACAACTGATGCATGTTCCGAAGAGCAGGGTCTAGGCCTCCCCTTGGAATGGATTTCACTCTTGACATTTTTTTTATTGTAATGACAGAGGGTGTGGCAATGCCCCCTGATAACATCTCATTAGAGTATCTCAGCTTGCATTTGAAATTCTCAAATTTAACCCCTTCACCCCCGGCCACTAAAACACCCTAATGACAGGGCCATTTTTTGCAATTCTGACCAGTGTCACTTTGACAGGTTATAACTCTGGAACGCTTCAACAGATCCTGGCGATTCTGAGACTGTTTTTTCGTGACATATTGTACTTCATGTCAGTGGTAATTTTAGGCTGATATTTTTTGCGTTTATTTGTGAAAATTTAGGAAATTTTGCAAACAGTTTGAAAATTTTGCAATTTTCAAAATTTGAAAATATATGCCTATAAATCTGAGAAATATGTCACACAAAATAGTTACTAAATAACATTTCCCACTTGTCTAATTTACATCAGCGCAATTTTCGAAACAAATTTTTTTTTCGTTAGAAAGTTAGAAGGGGTCAAAGTTAATCAGCAATTTCTCATTTTTCCAACACAATTTACAAAAGAATTTTTTTTAGGGACCACATCACATTTGAAGTGACTTTGAGAGGCTGAGGTGACAGAAAATACCCAAAAGTGACCCCATTCTAAAAACTGCACCCCTCACACAGCTCAAAACCACATCCAAGAGGTTTATTAACCCTTTAGGTGCTTCACAGCAACCAAAGCAATGTGGAAGGAAAAAATGAAAATGTTACTTTTTAACACAAAAATGTTACTTTAGCCATAAAATTTTAATTTTCACAAGAGAGAAAAGAGAAAGTGCACCATACAATATATTGTGCATTTTCTCTTGAGTACGCTGATACTCCATATGTGGTAAAAATCAATTGTTTGGGCGTACGGCAGAGTTCGAAAGGGAAGGAGCGCCATTTGAATTTTTGAACACAAAATTAGCTGCACTCATTAGCAGATGCCATGTCGGGTTTGAAGACCCCCTGAGGTGCCTAAACAATTGAGCTATCCCACAAGTAACCCCATTTTTGAAACTAGAGCCCTCAAATAATTATTATAGATGTTTGGTGAGCACTTTGAACCTCTGGGGGCTTCACAGAAGTTTATAACGTTGAGCCGTGAAAAGTAAAAAAAATTTTTTTTACCACAAAACTATTGCTTCAACTAGGTTGCTTTTTTTTCACAAGGGTATCAGGAAAAAATGCACCATAAAATGTATTGTGCATTTTCTCCTGAGTACGCAGATACCCCATATGTGGTGGAAATCAAATGTTTGGGCACACGTCAGGGCTCGGAAGGCAAGGAGCGCCATTTGAATTTTTGACTGCAAAATTAGCTGCACTCATTAGCGGACACCATGTCGGGTTTGAAGACCCCCTGAGGTACCTAAACAATGGAGCTACCCCACAAGTGACCTCATTTTGGAAACTAGAGCCCTCAAATAATTTTTCTGGATGTTTGGTGAGCACTTTGAACCCCTGGGGGCTTCAGAGAAGTTTATAACGTTGAGCCGTGAAAAGAAAAAAACATTTTTTTAAAACAAAACTGTTGCTTCAACTAGGTAGCTTTTTTCACAAGGGTATCAGAATAAAATGCACCATAAAATGTATTGTGCATTTTCTCCTGAGTACGCAGATACCTCATATGTGGTGGAAATCAAATGTTTGGGCACACGGGAGTACTCGGAAGGCAAAGAGCGCTATTTGAATTTTTGAGTGCAAAATAAGCTGCACTCATTAGCGGACGCCATGTCGGGTTTGAAGACCCCATGAGGTACCTAAACAATGGAGCTCCCCCAAAAGTGACCTCATTTTGGAAACTAGAGCCCTCAAATAATTTTTCTAGATGTTTGGTGTGCACTTTGAACACCTGGGAGCTTCACAGAAGTTTATAACGTTGAGCCGTGAAAAGAAAAAAATAAAATTGTTATCACTAAACTGTTGCTTCAACTAGGTAGCTTTTTTTTCACAAGGGTATCAGTAAAAAATGCACCATGAAATTTATAGTGCATTTTTTCCTGAGTATGACGATACCTCATATGTTGTGGAAAGTAATTGTTTGGGCGCATGGCGGGGCTCAGAAGAGAAAGAGCACCATTTGACAGCAAAATTGGTTGGAATCATTAGCTGACGTAATGTTGCATTTGGAGACCCCCTGAGGTGCCTAAACAATGGAGCTTCCCCACAAGTGACCCCATTTTGGAAACTAGACCCCTCAAGGAATTTATCTAGATGTTTAGCGAGCCCCAAGGGGCTCCGCACAAGTTGATAATGTTGAGCCATGAATACAATTTTTTTTTTCACCACAAAACTGTTACTTGAACCACATAGCTTTTTTTTTCACAAGGGTATCAAGAAAAAATGTACCATAAAACGTATTGTGCAATTTCTCCTGAGTACGACGATACTTCATATGTGGTGGAAAGTAATTGTTTGGGCGCATGGCAGGGCTCAGAAGAGAAAGCGCACTATTTGACAGCAAAATTGGTTGGAATCATTAGTGGACTCCATGTCATGTTTGGAGACCCCCTATGGTGCCTAAACAGTGGATCTCCCTCACAAGTGACCCCACTCCCTCAAGGAAATTATCTAGATGTTTGGTGAGCCCCTTGCACCCCCAGGGGCTCCACAGAAGTTGATAACGTTGAACCGTGAATTTTTTTTTTTTTTTACCACAAAATTTTTGCATCAACCAGGTAGCTTTTTTTTTTTTTTACAATGGTATCAAGAAAAACTGCACCATAAAACGTATTGTGCAATTTCTCCTGAGTATGCAGATACCTCATATGTGGTGGAAATAAATTGTTTGGGCGCATGGTGGGGCTCAGAAGAGAAGGAACACCATTTGACTTTTCAAACGCACAGACGCGGTGCACCGATCGACTGCTGCAGGATGCATATTCGGATGAGATACAAAAAGCGTCGGTGATACGGAAAAAAAAAGAAAAAGTCACGCCAAAAATTGAACAAGGATGCCGATCCATTATGTGCATCCCTTATCAGCGCTCGGCGGGACGAACGGACAGATGCGATACAAAAAGCGTCGCGGATACGGAAAAAAGTCACGCCAAAAATTGAGCAGGGATGCAGATCCGTTATGTGCATCCCTGATCAGCGCTCGGCGGGACGCACGGACGGATGCGATACAAAAAGCGTCGGGATATAGAAAAAAGTCACGCCAAAAATTGAGCAAGGATGCAGATCCGGTTTCTGCATCCCTGATCAGCGATTGGCGGGACGCACGGACGGATGCGATACAAAAAGCGTCGGGGATACGGAAAAAAGTCACGCCAAAAATTGAGCAGGGATGCAGATCCGTTATCTGCATCCCTGATCAGCGATTGGCGGGACGCACGGACTGATGCGATACAAAAAGCGTCGGGGATATAGAAAAAAGTCACGCCAAAAATTGAGCAGGGATGCAGATCCGGTATCTGCATCCCTGATCAGTGATTGGCGGGACGCACGGACGGATGCGATACAAAAAGCGTCGGGGATATAGAAAAAAGTCACGCCAAAAATTGAGCAAGGATGCAGATCCGGTATCTGCATCCCTGATCAGCGATTGGCGGGACGCACGGACGGATGCGATACAAAAAGCGTCGGGGATACGGAAAAAAGTCACGCCAAAAATTGAGCAGGGATGCAGATCCGTTATCTGCATCCCTGATCAGCGATTGGCGGGACGCACGGACTGATGCGATACAAAAAGCGTCGGGGATATAGAAAAAAGTCACGCCAAAAATTGAGCAGGGATGCAGATCCGGTATCTGCATCCCTGATCAGCGATTGGCGGGACGCACGGACGGATGCGATACAAAAAGCGTCGGGGATACGGAAAAAAGTCACGCCAAAAATTGAGCAGGGATGCAGATCCGTTATCTGCATCCCTGATCAGCGATTGGCGGGACGCACGGACAGATGCGATACAAAAAGCGTCGGGGATACGGAAAAAAAGTCACGTCAAAAATTGAGCAGGGATGCAGATCCGTTATCTGCATCCCTGATCAGCGATTGGCGGGACGCACGAACGGATGCGATACAAAAAGCGTCGGGTATACAGAAAAAATCACGCCAAAAATTGAGCAGGGATGCAGATCCGTTATCTACATCCCTGATCAGCGATTGGCGGGACGCACGGACAGACGCGATACAAAACGCGTTGGGGATATGGAAAAAAAAAAGTACGCCAAAAATTGACCACAGATGCAGATCCGTTATTTGCATCCGTGATCAGTGCTCGGCTGGACGCACGTACAGATGAAGTGTAAAAATGGACAGGATACAGGGAAAAAAAAAAAGTTATACTCACAGTACCCAGAGGAGTAGCAGGAGGAACAGAAGGCAAGCGAGATAGACATCTGTACAGGAGCAGCAGGCAGGACGTTGGACAGATCAGCAGAAGACCCAGGAAGAAGGACCCAGAGATGGAGGCAGATGTGATCGGGCCAGTGAAGAAATCGGACGACCCGGTGAAGGCAGGTAAGTGGATGTCAAGGGGAGGGGGAGAGCAGAGGGGGTCGCGGGAGAGCAGAGGGGGATACCGGAGAAGCAAAGAAGAAGGAAGGAAGGAAGCAGAACAGAGATGACAGAGGAGGCAGGCAGATCGCAGGGGGAGCAGATCGGGATGTCGGGGGGCAGATCAGGGCATGGGGGGGCAGACCGCGGGGGGCACGGGCAGGGGCCATAACGGGAACGCGCAGGGGCCATAACGGGAGCGCGCACAGGCTGCAAGGGGAGTGGAATACTCAGGTGGAGCAGGCGCAGAAGCGGTGACAAAAGCGGCGGCAGCGGTGGCGTGGTACCACAAGTACCAGCCACCCCACACTGCAGACATGTTGGGGGAGGGTCCCCAGACCAGCACAGGCCTGGGGAGGGCGGCCACCTGCAGATCAGACCGCCCCACTGCACACTGATTGGAGCGATTGCGCGTCATAGAACGATCGCTCCAATCAGTGCTGCAGGGGCTGGGGGCGATATGCTTGAGATCCACCTATGATCTGCTGTACCTGCTACGGCATCTCATAGCAGGATCTCATAGTATGGCACTAATTCGGGCATTCTTTTTGCCGAAATCAGTGCAAATGTTGTGGTTGGCGGTTCAGATTTGAACAGCCAATCACATCGATCGTCGATGGGGGTTGGCGATGCCACCCCCCCTGGGGTCAAGCAAATGTCCCCTGCTATAAGAAACAGCAGGGAACATCATTTGAAAGCCGTTGCTATGGCCACGGCAATCAAATGAAGTTTAGGCCGTAAAATTACGTCCCTGGTCGTTAAGTCACGTTAAAATAGGACGTAATTTTACTGCCCGCGGTCGTGAAGGGGTTAAAATGATCAAAATAAAGAAGGTAAAACAAATACTGCAGTTAAGGTGGTGTCACACTTAGCGACGACGACAACGACGTCGCTGCTAAGTCACCATTTTCTGTGACATAGCAGCGACGTCCCGTCACTGTCGCTGTGTGACATCCAGCAATGACCTGGCCACAGCAGTGAGGTCGCCGGTCGTTGCTGAATGTCCTGCTTCATTTTTTGGACGTTGCCCTCCCGCTGTGAAGCACACATCGCTGTGTGTGACAGTGAGAGAGCGACGAACTGACGCGAGCAGGGAGCCGGCATCTGGCAGCCTGCGGTAAGCTGTAACCACGGTAAACATCGGGTAACCAAGAAGCCCTTTCCTTGGTTACCTGATATTTACCTTAGTTACTAGCGTCCGCCGCTCTCACGCTGCCAGTGCCGGCTCCCTGCTCCCTGCATACTTAGCTGGAGTACACATCGGGTAATTAACCCGATGTGTACTCTGGCTAGGAGTGCAGGGAACAGGGAGCCGGCACTGGCACCGTGAGAGCAGCGGACACTAATAACTAAGGTAAATATCAGGTAACCAAGAGAAGTGCTTTCCTTGGTTACCCGATATTTACCTTAGTTATGCTGCCACGCATCGCTGCTAGCTGGGGGCTGGTCACTGGTTGCTGGTGAGATCTGCCTGTTTGACAGCTCACCAGCGACCATGTAACGACGCACCAGCGATCCTGATAAGGTCAGATTGCTGGTCATGATCGCTGCTGCGTCGCTATGTGTGACACCACCTTTAGTGTACTGAGAGAACAATAGGGACTTTTTAACTTGTTCCTGACTGCCCACTGTAGATAAATGGTGGTACTTGCTGGTCTTTGTGCAGCTCCAATGTTTTTCTACTGTCATTGGTAAGGAGAGGATCACAACCCCCAGATATCTACAATTGCGGAGGTTCTGTTGCAGACTGCTAGTTCTGCCCAGAGACAACATCAGAACCTGATTATCTGATGATAATAACCCTTTGCGATCTTCTATATGCCGTGATCATTAGCGATTGTGGCATATAGCAGCTTGTTAGAGGGAGTGTGCTCCTTCTTATTCTTCTGCAGCACCTCCCTGATGTGAACACAGGTGTGCCGATGGTTGTCATGGCAGCCTTGTAAAAATGAAAAATTTGTAGCCAAAGATATTTTTTTGTGGGAGAAATGTATTTTTTCATATTCACAGTTCAATGTTAGAAAATTCTCTGAAGCATCTGTGGGTTTAAGGGGCTCACTATATCTCCAAATAAATTCCTTATGAGGGGTAGTTTCCAAAATAGGGTCACTTGTGATGGGTCTCATTTTCACATCAGTGGTTCTGCAAACGTGACATGGCATTCACTATCTATTCTAGCCAAATGTGCACTCCAAAAGTTAAATTTGGCTCATTCCCTTCCAACCCCTGCCCTGCGCCCAAACAGTAGTTTTATACCACATATGAGCTATCTGTATACTCAGGAGAAATTTCACAACAAAATGTATGGTCAATTTTCTCTAGTTACCCTTGTAAAAATGAAACATATGAACCATTTGTGGCTAAAAGTACATTTTTGTGTGAAAAAATAAATGTGTTGTTTATTGTTCAATGTTGTAAAATTTGGTGAAGCACCTGTGGGTTCAAAGTACTCACCATACCTCTAATTAAATTGCTTCTGTGGTGTAGTTTCCAAAATGGGATCACTTGTTCGGGGTTTCCACTATTTAAGCACATCAGGGGCTCTGCAAACACAACATGGCGTCCACTATTGATTCCAGCCAAATTTGCTCAGTGTATTTCCACCAGACTTGGGGAATTGGCATACTCAAGAGTAATTGCAGAACAAATTGTATAGTCCATTTTCTTTCTGCTACTCTTGATAAAATAAAAAATTTGTGGCTAAAGCAATATTTTTTTTTCTTCTACATTGCTTAGGTACTTGTGCAGAAACTAATAAGTTAATAAGCTTTTTGGATGTGGTTTTGAGTACATTGAGGGGTGCAGTTTTTAAAATGATGTCTCTTTTTGTATTTTTTTTTACATAGGCCCTTCAAAGTCACTTCATATGTGGATGTGGTCCCTAAAAGAAATTGGTTCTGTGAATTTTGATGAAAAAAATAGAAAATGCTGATTAACCTTTAACCCTTCTAACTTCATAACAACAAAATTATGTTTAAAAAATGGTGTTAATGTAAAGTAGACATGTGATTGTAGTGCTAATATGTTAGTGGCCATCAGCAATCCATATTAGTAGTCTGTCTTTAAGAAACCCTGTAAGATAGTAGACTGTAAAGGTTTAGTTCATATTAGTTTGTTTTTTCTGTAATTTTCCCAGACACCTGGAGTTCTAGTTCTTGTGAGAAAATACATGTTAAGGCTATGTGCGCACGTTGTCTTTTTTCGTGACCACAAAGATGCAGCGTCTTTGTGCATTTTTGGCCGCAAAAAATGCACAACACTGCACTCGCGGTAAAAACGCGTTTTTGTGCGTTTGTTTGCTACGTTTTGCTGCATTTTTGTTGGTGCGTTTTTTCCAATGCATTGCATGGGTGAAAAATGCTGGCAAAAATGCAGAAATAATTGACATGTTGCATCTTTGTGGTCACCACAAAAATACACCTAAAACAAAACTGTACAGCAAATATGGAAACTCAGACTTTGCTGGGGAAGCAAATCATGCAGTTTTTAGACCAAAAACGCACCCAAAAAAATGCTCAAAAACACTGCGAAAAATGCAGCGTGTGCACATAGCCTTATAGTATCACTCAGTACCACATAGTTTTCTTATCAATGTTTACTGAGAAAGTGCACGTGTTTATAGTATGGTAAAATATCTGAAAGTAGGAGCTTTTTGGCATGTTTCATCAAGTGTTCCATTTGTCCAGAGTAGATTGGCATCTGAAGAGTTTGCCACTCAGAAGAGAAATACTACAGTGCCTACAAGTAGTATTCAACCCCCTGCAGATTTAGCAGGTTTGATAAGATGCAAATAAGTTAGAGCCTGCAAACTTCAAACAAGAGCAGGATTTATTAACAGATGCATAAATCTTACAAACTAACAAGTTATGTTGCTCAGTTAAATTTTAATAAATTTTCAACATAAAAGTGTGGGTCAATTATTATTCAACCCCTAGGTTTAATATTTTGTGGAATAACCCTTGTTTGCAATTACAGCTAATAATCGTCTTTTATAAGACCTGATCAGGCCGGCACAGGTCTCTGGAGTTATCTTGGCCCACTCCTCCATGCAGATCTTCTCCAAGTTATCTAGGTTCTTTGGGTGTCTCATGTGGACTTTAATCTTGAGCTCCTTCCACAAGTTTTCAATTGGGTTAAGGTCAGGAGACTGACTAGGCCACTGCAACACCTTGATTTTTTCCCTCTTGAACAAGGCCTTGGTTTTCTTGGCTGTGTGCTTTGGGTCGCTGTCTTGTTGGAAGATGAAATGACGACCCATCTTAAGATCCTCGATGGAGGAGTGGAGGTTCTTGGCCAAAATCTCCAGGTAGGCCGTGCTATAAATCTTCCCATGGATGCGGACCAGATGGCCAGGCCCCTTGGCTGAGAAACAGCCCAACAGCATGATGCTGCCACCACCATGCTTGACTGTAGGGATGGTATTCTTGGGGTCGTATGCAGTGCCATCCAGTCTCCAAACGTCATGTGTGTGGTTGGCACCAAAGATCTCGATCTTGGTCTCATCAGACCAGAGAACCTTGAACCAGTCTGTCTTAGAGTCCTCCAAGTGATCATGAGCAAACTGTAGACGAGCCTTGACATGACGCTTTGAAAGTAAAGGTACCTTACGGGCTCGTCTGGAACAGAGACTATTGCGGTGGAGTACGTTACTTATGGTATTGACTGAAACCAATGTCCCCACTGCCATGAGATCTTCCCAGAGCTCCTTCCTTGTTGTCCTTGGGTTAGCCTTGACTCTTCGGACAAGCCTGGTCTCGGCACGGGTGGAAACTTTCAAAGGCTGTCCAGGCCGTGGAAGGCTAACAGTAGTTCCATAAGCCTTCCACTTCCGGATGATGCTCCCAACAGTGGAGACAGGTAGGGCCAACTCCTTGGAAAGGGTTTTGTACCCCTTGCCAGCCTTGTGACCCTCCACGATCTTGTCTCTGATGGCCTTGGAATGCTCCTTTGTCTTTCCCATGTTGACCAAGTATGAGTGCTGTTCACAAGTTTGGGGAGGGTCTTAATTAGTCAGAAAAGGCTGGAAAAAGAGATAATTAATCCAAACATGTGAAGCTCATTGTTCTTTGTGCCTGAAATACTTCTTAATACTTTAGGGGAACCAAACATAATTCTTGTGGTTTGAGGGGTTGAATAATAAATGATCCACTGAATAAACTTTTCACAATTTAAAAAAAAAATTAACAAAGAAATACCATTCTTTTTTACTGCAGTGCATTTCACACTTCCAGGCTGATCTACAGTCCAAATGTCACCATGCCAAGTTAATTCCAAATGTGTAAACCTGCTAAATCTGCAGGGGGTTGAATACTACTTGTAGGCACTGTATATTGGACAAATGGAACCTGTTAGAATTTGTGTAACAATTGGTTTTGTAAGCAATTAATTTTAAAGTAAAATATAGACTTGTGAAGATTTCAGCAAGGCAGAAGCCTGCTTTACCTGTGGAGGGGACGCACGTGACACTACAGTGGGTTTCCCAGGAGTTTCTCTGTCTTTGCTGTTTTTGTTCTCCCAGCTGATGTTTACAGCAGATGATGTGCTGCTTCTGGTGAAGTTTTGTTTTCTCATGTGGTGTGTAATGTAAATACTTTACTTTTGTGATAAATACTATGCAAAAGTGTACGCAATTACACACTATTTCCTATTTTCTGTAATTATTTAATCATTATAATAAACCTAATCGCCTTCTTTAAAGCCGTTTCCGATCCCTTTAAATACTTGGCAAAACAGTGGTAAAAGTTATTTATTAATGACTTTGTGTGATATATATATATATATATATATATATATATATATATATATATATACTTTGAGGGCATAAAAATTGAAAGTTCAAAAATTGCAAAACAATTTGTCAAATTTTATATTTTTTCTCATAAATAAACATAAATAATATCAACCAAAATTTACCACTATTATGAAGTACAATTTGTCATGAAAAAACAGTTATGACCTGTCAAAGCAACACTGGTCAGAATTGAAAAAAATTGGCCAGTCATTAAGGCAAAAACAGGTTCCAGCATGAAAGGGTTAATCAAGGTATATTAGAAAAGAGATTACAATATTACATTAAATACACAGACATTTATTAAAATAAATGTTAATTTTGAATCATCCCTTTAAGACCCCAGGCATGGCCCACTCCCCTTAGTATGTTGTGTGCTAAACCCAGCACCAAAAGAAGCATGCAAATGATAGAGATGGATGAGGCTGTTGCCGCTGCCTGTCTCTAAGGGTAAGATGAGAAAACCAAGATGCGTAAAAGTCCTAAAAAGGCAATGTGACCACTTTGCCAAACGTGCTAACAAAGAATCTGATGATTCAGTGGTATCATAGAAAGATCTTTATTGTAAATGATTTGTCTACATGTTTCTTAGTTGAACTGTCCAGTTTTATTCATCTATGCATTTAAGGGATGAACTTACCGCTATGATTCATCTATGCTTTCAAGGTCAGACTGAAATGTGTAGACAAATCATTTAGAATAAAGATATTTTTCTGATATCTCTGATTGAGCTATCATTTTGGTTCTATGGTCTAATAGGACATCCGTTCAACTTACATAAACTTGCAGGCCTCTGAGGAATGTGGTGACTAAACTGAAAGAAGATAATGTTCTAGACAGGTTGAAAGTGAAGCTTAGTGTCAGCAGCTTGGCTGCAGATCAACAGAGATGAGACTCACAGCACAATGATGGTAGAAGACTGAGAGCCAGTGCCTTACGTGTTACTGGGCACTGCTGAGGAGAGTTGGTTATCTGAAAGACTGAGAGCCAGTGCCTTACATGTTACTGGTCACTGCTGAACAGAGTTGATTCTATGAAAGAGTGAGAGTCAGTGCCTTAGATATTACTGGCCACTGCTGAGGAGAGTTTATTCTCTAAAAGACTGAAAGCCAGTGCCTTACATGTTACTGGGCACTGCTAAAAAGAGTTATTTCTCTGAAAGACTGAGAGCCAGTGCCTTGGATGTTACTGGCCACTGCTGAGCATATTTGATTTTCTGAAAGACTGAGAGTCAGTGCCTTGGATGGTACTGGTCAGTGCTGAACACAGTTGATTCTGTGAAAGACTGAGAGCCAGTGCCTTAGATATTACTGGCCACTGCTGAACATAGTTGATTCTCTGAAAGTCTAAGAGCTAGTGGCCTAGATGTTACTGGCCACTGCTGAGGAGAGTTTATTCTTTGAGTCTGGCCTAGCAGCGGGGCTGCCATTTGCAGCAGAATAGACAAAGAAGGTCAGTTTGGGTGAGTATCATAGGTAAAAGGAATTGGCTGGAAATGAAGACTTCTCCTTTTAACTATTTTGCCATCCTTCTTTTCTGTTCACACTGTCAATTTTAGCCTTTATTTGTGCTTGCACAGTACAAAAAAAAAATTCATCGACCATGTTTTTTTAATGCGGGACACTACAGATCACAGAATAAAAAATTGGGGATATTTTTTGGACTGTCCATATATCTATGGATGTTTGTCAACACAGCCCATATTGAACTATTCTCTGGCTTTGCTAGTGTTCTATCTACAGTACTGCAGCTTGTAAATGACATTGCCATAATGTGAATTAATTTAATTAACTTTACAGATGTTTATATTTACCAATTGATAAGGCTTTTGGTTCGCCTCATGAAAGTGATTGCATATATATTAGTTTCTTTAGTGTGATGTAGTCTGAGACTCTTTTGTGTAATAGAATTGTCAAATAATTTTTGAGTGATAATTTTCATTTTTGAATTATATTACAGTATTTTTAATAAATAACAATTGTAACAAGTTTTAAGGATTCTAGAATATTTCTTTGCTTGCATGAACATTTAGGAGGTAGTGTCCGCTGCTTGCAGTACAGAGATTTTATTTTAACTATAAAACATTATATATCCACAGTAAACTCTGTGAGGGTGGACACCGATGTATGTGTTTTTTATTTTGCTTGGCTCTGTAACTTGTGTGCTTTATATAGGATTGGAAAAGCTTGTGCCTTTTATTTTTTGGCAAAATCCCCCACAATATAAAAATGCAATTAAAGTTTCTGCGCTAAGCGCTCTTGAATAATTCATGAATTTGGATAATCTTTTGTCTGGAGGAACTCTTGATTCATTTTACCAATATATTTATATAAAATATGACATTTCTTTATTTGCATAAGACAAGGGAATTAATTAACATGGTTTAAGATGCAAAAAATAATTTATGTTTTTGTAAACCGACTACAGAAGCCTTCTACAAATATATTTATTTGGGCTGTGTTTAATTATATTTTCAAAAGCAACTAGGGGATGTCTTCTGTATGTGAAGACAAGAAGTATAGCGATACAAGAATTATATGCGTGCTATTTGTAGCACACTGCTTCTACAAAGCTTATATGTGAAGTCAATTTTCTGTCTTTTCACCTATTCAGGACGAGAGATTTTGTTTAGTTTTGAGCGTACGTTTTTTCTCTAATGGCAGTAATGTTTATATTGTTCTGTCTACATATATGTATGAAAGTTTGTATTTGCACGACAAGCGTTTGGTTAAAGTGACAGTATTCATTTGCCATACAATGTACTTAAAAAAGGAAAAAATTCAGTTTTTAATGAAATGGTGAAAAAAATCAAATTCCACCATTGATTTTTGGATTTTGTTTTTACTACATTCATTACGAGGTAAAAATGACATGGAAAAATACGATTTCCCAGTCAGCGGAATTACGTCATTTGCAAACTTGCATCAATTTCTTTTCCTTTTTAAGTGATTAATAAGGTATTGGTTCTCTTTTGTATCAAATTCTGTTTGTAACAATTTGATGTACATAAAAAAATTGATAGCTATATTTTTTTATTATTTTTAGCGCAGTGAGATGACAAAAAAACCCACAATCCTGGTGTTTTTATTTTTTTTCTTATTACGGTGTTTACCATAGAAATTAATACAGCTACAGTGAGAAAATGATTGCTTTTTTCTCCCTGCAGCCACTCTTGTCCTGTAATAAGGGTGGTGAAAGGAGCTATACTGTCATAGTGAGTGGTGGCTGTAATCATTCCATGGCACTTTGATTGACAACCTGCTCTGCCCTGTCTATGTGCTCAGAGAAGGCTGTCAATCAAAGTGTCATGGAATGATTACAGCTTGGCTCACCGTATAGGGGATGGTGACTATAACCTCTCCCTTCATCATCCCAATGACTGGAAGAGTGTGGCTGCATGGAGAATAAAACCAAAATTTCGCTCAGTACCGTAGCTGCTACTCCAGTAACCCAGCTAGAAAGTACTATGTAACTGCAGATTAACCTGTACCTGTAGGTATATAATATAATGTTTCTTGAGATCGCAGTTTTCCTTTAACTTATTTTGGCTAAGGCCATATTTAGACGTACTTAATTACACTCGTTCTCCATCTGTGAAGTTCATGGAAAGAACATGTATCAATTACAGTCTATGTTACTATTTACAGTATATGACGGTGTGTCCACAAAAACAGTATGGAGACATGTCTCTTTTTGATCACAGTCACGGATCAAAATTACCCATAAAATTCTATGGGTTCTTGAAAATCATAGAAAGCCCAGGGATGCCACCCTTGTGTAATCTGTGTCCTGTATGTGGTTATTATTGCAAAGGAGAAGCTTTGCAGATTCTTATTCTTTTTTTAATCAAATCAGAAATGACACTCTGCTGATAAAAACTGACATTGACTGAATACTGATGAAAGTTGAAACTATTGATGAACACTGATTTTTATGTATGAAAAAAAATCACTGGTATCTGAAGGACTAATCATCAGTCTCAAGTAGAGTTGAGTGATGTTCGAGGTTCGCCAATTTCATGTTCAAGTGATTTTGGGGGGTGCTCGAGATCGAACCCGAACTTGAGCTTTTTGCTAAAAGCTCGACAGTTCGAGTTACGTTCGAGAACGGTTCGATCACCAAAAGCGGGGCTTTTTACAGCTACAGTGTGCAGGGAGCCATCACTGGCAGCCTGCGGTAAGCTGGTAGCCAAGGTAAATATCGGGTATCCAAGCAAAGCGCTTTGCTTAGTAACCCGATATTTTCCCTGGCTACATGTGCAGGGAGCCGAAACTTCCCTGCTCGGCTCCGCCCCCTCCTGCACTCGGCATGTACACACACACACACACACACTCACACTCACCTGTCCTCAGCCATGCATTCCCCGGCACTGACGTCCTCAGCGCCACATGGCCCCGCTCCACCCAACTCGCACTCTGCCGCCCGCACACATGGCTCCACTTGGCTCCACCCACCTCGCACTCCGCAGCTCGCACACATGGCCCCGCTCGGCTCCACCCACCCCGCACTCCGCCGCCTGCACACATGGCCCCGCTCGGCTCCACCCACTTTGCACTCCGCAGTCCGCACAAATTCTCGGCGGCCGACTGCTGTGAGCGATCAGCTGATTGCTCTCATTAGCCGGCCACCGGAAGATCATCTGTTCGTTTTCAAAAGCTAGCCGGCTAATGAGAGCGATCAGCTGATCGTTCTTTCTTTTACAAAGGAGTCCGACAATGAATTCTATTCTTGTCATCCATTGTACAACGCATCAGTCACAAGCGTCAAGCAATGCATGTGACTGATGCAAAATAACGGAAATGTGAAGCTACCCTTACCTGCGGTGATGAAGTCCTGCCCTCCCGACGTCAGCACTGTCACTGTCCTCCATGGCCGCCGCTTGTCATATCTCCTCTCGCTGCCAACCCAAGACTGTGCCTAGCGGTGACGTCACAGGCTCCCGCGATACTTGGTTGTGAAGGCGGCGGTCATTGAACTCAGTGACAGCTCTGCTATCAGGAGTGCAGCGATCACCACAGGTAATGTACCTCGCTATCCTCCTGACAGCAGCACTTGTCATGCTCTGCAGTGACAGCTTTGCTATCAGGAGTGCAGCGATCACCGCAGGTAATGTACCTCGCTATCCTCCTGACAGCAGCACTTGTCATGCGCTACAGTGACATGGGCTGACCTATTGATGTTAGCTCAGGTCACTGCATTGCTCTACCAGCCAATATGGAACATTCTGTTCTTCATTGACTGGGACATTGACTATGGTATGGATCGTCATGGGAACCCCTTGGATTACACCAGACCTGGATTTGTTTTTCTTTCTAATAAATTAGTGAAAGAGTGAATGTTTTGGGGAGTGTTTTTTTCAAATAAAAATGTGTTTGTCGTCTATGTTTTTTTATTATTACTGACTGGGTTGGTGATGTTTGGTATCTGATAGACGCCTGACATCACGAACCCCAGGGCTTGATGCCCGGTGACATTACACATCTGGTATTAACTCCATATATTACCCCGTTTGCCACCGCACCAGGGCAACGGGATGAGCTGTAGCGAAGCACCAGGACTGGCGCATCTAATTGATGAGCCACTTCTGGGGTGGCTGCAGCCTGCTATTTTTAGGCTGGGGAGAGTCCAATAATCATGGACCTCCCTAGTCTGAGAATATCAGACCCCAGCTGTCTGCTTTATCTTGGCTGGTGATCCAATTTTGGAGGGACCTCACGTGTTTTTTTTTAAAATTATTTATTTAATTTAAAATAACAGCGTGGGGTGCCCTCAGTTTTGGATTATCAGCCAAGGTAAAGCTGCCAGCTGTGGTCTGCAGGCTGCAGCCGTCTGCTTTACCCTAGCTGGCTATCAAAAATAGCGGGAACACCACATCATTTTTTTTTTAAATGTATTTATTTTTTTGACTAAATACAAGGCTAAGCACCCCTTAGTGCCACATGAAAGGCACCAAAAGGTGCAAAATTACAAAATGCAGGAGAGTGGGACATTATGTGTCTTTCTGCCATTATAATGACAGAAAAGACTGATATGAAGTGTACAAGCACAGGAAAATCACCAGAGCGCTCTACACTGTGAAAAGCAGTAGAAAATGGCAGTGGAGTGAACATGGGACCGCCTTATGTAGGTTGAAGCTATGGATCCTGGTTAAATTTATGTATTTTCCCTCCTTCAGTTTTTTTGCAGTACGCAAAAAAACGGAAGGCACACGGATGACAAACGGATGACATACGGCCCGTATACGGAATGGAAACGGATGCCACATGGATGCACCTGTGAAAAAAATGGACCATTTTTTGCGGACCGCAAAAACGGATCGGTCGTGTGAATGTAGCCTTATTCTGATCTGCCGTTTATAAACAGCAGGCAGAAATAAGTGAATAGTGTCCCCCAGCATCAGAAAATCTCCGGGGTTTCATGGGGTAGCTGAGACCCTGGAGATCATGATTCAGGACGGTTTTTCAGGTCCCCACTCACGTGATCACCGGTATACACTGTATACCAATAATCATGGTATAGTAAATGACAGCGCCGGTAAAAAATTATTTATCTCCCATCTGGCATGAACAAACATCTCAGATGGGAGTTAAATCTCCTCCCCGGTCCCCTCCAGTCCCCCGGTGTCACCAAAGTGCTCCCCCTGACCACCTCCCGGAAATCCAAGATGGCCACGCACACAGCAGCGTGCTGGCCGCATTCACCCTACTCCTCTGATTTCTGTCGCATGTGCCATGACACATGCGACAGAAAACTCTTCCCCAGGCCCTTCCAGGTCACCCCCTATAACTCCACCAGTGTTCCCCGGTGTCCCACGGTACCTGTGCAGCATTGATCCCCCACGGCCCCCTCCTTCACAAAATACGATGCCGCATGCACATTGCGGCTGTCAGCTCAGCTTCCTGTGTTCAGACACAGTGAGTGGCAGTAACCATGCATCTGTAAGCTACTGCAATACCCTGCTCATGAGGTAAGGAACATAGTTGATCAGGAGAGCTATACTACATTTCCAAATGGAGGTATTTGATTTTATAGTTGCCCTGCTGAACGACTACCAAACATGAGAGTCCATTATACGCCACAAGAAAACATGTCTAAATATCGAGCTCTGCTGTTTAGTATTCATTCAGCTGGATAACTGGACTTAAAGGGGTATTCCATCTCCAAGATCCTATCTCCAATATATAGTAGGTGGAATAGCAATAATATCAGCAAATACCAATATTTGGAAATGTAGAATAGTTCTCCTGATTAGGCATGCCCTTACCTCATGAGCAGGTCATTGCAGCTTTGATAGCAACAGTTACGACATGGACTCTGCTGCTGTGGACCCGGGGAGAGTGGGTGCAGATTCATTGCACCCACACTCCTCACATGGAGGGTCTGCACTCCTAGAAAATGGGGGATACATTCCCTGAGCGTGTCACCCCATATTCTAGACGGTGCAGAGTCATCGTGGGACCCCCTTTTTTTTTTTCCTTACAATAAACACTGACAGTTTGTGATGTCGGGTATCTGATAGACGCTATGACATCACAAACTGCTGGGTTTGATGTCAGGTGACCTTACAGCTAGTATCAACCCCATTTATTACCCCGTTTGCCACTGCACCAGGGCACGGGATGAGCTGGGGTGAAGCGCCAGGATTGGCGCATCTAGTGGATGCGCCACTTCTGGGGCGCATGCGGCCTGTTATTTTTAGGCTGTGAAGGGCCAATAACTATGGACCTTCCCACCCTGAGAATGCCAGACCACAGCTGTCTGCTTTACCTTGGCTGGTGATCCAATTTGGGGGGTACCCTACTTTTTTTTTGTAATTATTATTATTTATAAAATAATTATAAAAAAGAGCCTGGGGTGACCTCCACATTGGATCACCAACCACGGTAAAGCTGCCAGCTGTGGTTTTCAGTCTACAGCCGTCTGCTTTACCGTAGGTGGCTATCAAAAATGGGGGACCCCACCTAATTTTTTTTTTTAAACTATTTTTTAAATAAAAAAATATGAATGGGCTTCCCTGTATTTTGATTGCCAGCCAAGGTAACGCCAGGCAGATAGGGGTGGCAACCCATAGCTGTCTGCTTTATCTGCGCTGAGAATCAAAATATCAACGGAGCGCTGTCATTTTTTTTAATGATTTATTTATACAGTACTGTGATGTCAAGCAATCAAAATACAGGGAAGCCCATTTTTTTTTTTTTAGTTATTTAAATAAATAATTTAAAAAAAATATATGGGCTCCTGCTGCATTTTATGTATTGCTAGCTAAGGGTAATCCAAGCAGCTACTGGCTGCTAACCCCCACTGCTTGGTGTTACCTTCACTGGCAATGGAAAATCCAGGGAAGCATTTTTTATTTTTTTTGCAAAAAACTAAAAAAAAAAAAAATGACGTGAGCTTCGCCATATTTTTGTATGCTAGCCAGGTACAGCAGGCAGGTACGGACTGCCCCCAACCCCCAGCTGCCTATTTGTACCCGGCTGGGAACTAAAAATATAGGGAAGCCCTTTTCTTAATTATTTCATGAATTTTATGAAATAATTAAAAAAAAAAAACGATGTAGGCTTTGCTCCATTTTTGTGGCTTGCCAGGTACAACTAGGCAGCTGGGGATTGGAATCCACAGCACAGTTTAGCCCGAGCTTTCTGGGCTCCTCTGCTGCAAATTGCAGTCCGCAGCCACCCCAGAAAATGGCGGTTTCATAGAAGCGCCATCATCTGGCGCTGTATCCAACTCTTCCAGCTGTCCTGAAGCCGGGTGGCTTGCTGGGTAATGATGAATTAATACTAGCTTTGTTTTACTAGCTAGTATTAAGCCAGAGATTCTTAATGTCAGGCAAGTTTGACCCGGCCATTAAGAATCTCCAATAAAGGGTTAAAAAAAAGACACCACACAGAGAAAAAATACTTTAATAGAAATAAATAGACAGACACACTTAGAGACTCCATGTTTATTACTCCCTCTCATCCCTCCACGATCCTGCTCTTCTGTCTTCTTTCCCCTTCAAGCCATGCAGCTCTGATACATCAGACAGCACTGCATGGGAAGAAGACGCTGCTGCTCCGTGCAGTAATCACTCTGTTTGTGACCAGAGGCTGCCAGCTGTAAGCGGTGATGTCACCGCTGACAGATGGGTTGCCATAGCAACGGTGCTCAAATCACGTGATTCCCAGTGCCGCTATTTACCGGCTGTGACAGCTAGTCCCTGCATGTGGGCTGACTCCGTAAAGAGCGCCGACATGCATGGACGGGGAAGCCCATCATCTGCCAGAGCATCTCGCTGGTAAAAGGACATGCTAAAACAAGCATCGCTTACTGGAGAGATGCACTGACATGACCTAGCATGACGTCATAGTCATGTGACCAGTCTGTAGCCAATGAGATAATAGACACATGACTGGTCACATGGCTATTTTGAGGTCACAGAAGGTTCTATCATCAGTGCTGGTTACCGGGAGGACGCAGCGATTATCGGAAGGAAAAGCGGCAGGAGACAGAGTGCAGGACACGTTGCGGGGACCTGTAAGTGTTATGGCAATGTTTATTAACTGTATGTGTACATTTATGTGTTTTATGTGATTGTGATGCCCCCCATTGTTTTCAATGGGGTTCGAGAGGTTCGTCGAACGGCTCGCCGAACTGAACTCGAACGCAGCCTCCGTTCTACGAACCGAACCGCACTCGAGCCTGTAGAGGCTCGCTCATCTCTAGTCTCAAGTACAGCTTTAAGGACATGTGCAGGACCGAATTGGTAAAGCAATGTAAGGGCCATAAGGCTCAAGGGGCCATCAAGGTGCATGCACACCTTTATGGTCAGCATTGTCTTCAACATCAACCAGGTATTGTCACTAAAATATTAGTTCTAGCTGAGTATGTAGCCTGTAGGTCACTACTTTGTATTTGTTTATACAGAACAGACAATTACTGTTATGACCGTCAGGGGAAACACTTCTCCAATGAGTGTGGCAGACTCATTAATGTGAGTCCAATGTATTCTTTATTTACACACATTAGTAAAATGACCCAATATTATTTATGCTTTGCCTTACATAGGGCTGCATATTTGGATAAGACATTCATGTTGAAGTGAACTAGTCACCAGCTTTTCAAAATATGAAGCATAGCCATCACCTTAAGGCATAAGGTAAAATGTATGCAAGTCCCCAATCCCCTCTGCATAGCACAAAAAAACTATGGTTCAATGGATGTCACTGGGGTTGCTTAGGCCCCTCTTTTGTTGTCATCCACACAATGTTCCCCAATCATGTTCCTGAGCAGGCATACTTCGCTCTACCCTTCTGCACAAAGTACTATAATGCTCAAGTGTTAGGAAAATATAAAGAGCAACAATGACCCAGAAGTAAAGCTGGTGCTTGGACACTACTGAAATTTTCTCTGCCCATAGCATGGTAAAGCAAAGTACGCCTGCTCAGGAGCACGATTTTTTGGAAATTGTGTGGATGATGTTGGAACCGTCATCCATATGAAGCAAAAGTTATGGCAGTTTCAAGAAGAAAAGAGAATAAAACTGGATCACACCATATTGGGTTGAATAAAGGATATTTTTTGTTTTAGGCAGAGGGGGTTGGAAGCTCACATATAGCTTACTAGAATACTGTAAATAAGGCCAAAAAGGTGATGGCCGTGCTTTTCATTTGAAAAACCTGGTGTTACGGGGGGACCGGCAGATCAAGACCAGGGGGTATATATCCCAATCTCCAGTCAGGGCCCACCGTGCTCCAGATGTCAATGGAGCTGCTGGCACCCTGTGGGTTAGGCGGAGACTATAGAGCTGATGACTCAAAGATAACCCAGGAGACCTGGGAACTGGTCATGTCTGTAGGGGCACGTCAAACCAGACGACAACCCAGTTAGCGTTTCGGTGGAGCGGGCGCTACTCCGACTACATGTATAGGCAATACGTCAGGCCGTATGTTAACCAGTTAGCATTGACAGAGAAGACCACTGAGACAGCGCCCTCTCGGCCATGTGTGTAAGACATGTCAGTCCGAGTGGTCCTCCGATTAGCGTTTCTGGTCACCACTTGACTAGTCACGTGTGTGAAGGACACGTCAGACCAGGTAGTCACACTAGTAGCATTTGACTGGGAAGCCGAGGAGGGAAATAGGGTTTGTGCGTAGGGGGCACAATTAGACTGGAGGCGCAGCAGCCCAGTTAACTCCACTGGGCTGCACAAGCAGGACTGGACGGTAGGAGGTGGAAGCCCGGCGCCTGACCCTAACGTGCTGAGCCACGAATGTCTTGGCGTGACAAGCACCGGACGCCTATCCCTACCTACCGCTTCCAAACAAAGGCTTATGCAGCAATGAGACTCTAACATGGCGGTGTGCTCTGTCTGAGCAAATGTGAAGACTGCGCACCTCCATGTTTTCTCCAGCCCCTTTTATTTTATAACCTGGGTCCACCCCAAACCCAGGGTGGACCACAATGGCACCTCCAGGGTCCAATAGCAGAGTGCTATGTCATTAGCGATGTCACCAGCGGCCTATCCGGAACCGCCACGTCATTGATGACCTCATGGCAGCCATGCCCCAAACATTTCACCAGTCATCGTCTGACGACCAATGGTGAGGTGTCGTGTCATAGGCGGTGGGCCTCCGCGAGCCAGTCCGGAGTGGCCACATCATCAGGACACCTGATGTGTGTCGGCCTATCAGAGCCTGCCACCTCACGGACATGCCCAGTGAGGTCCTTACCGGACCTAGCTTCTGATGCACTAAGTGCCTGAGTATGCTCTGAAGCCTGAACAACAGTCTCAGAAATCAATCTGCCTGAGCATGCTCAGTAGGCACAACACAGGACATAGACACGGCACGATGTCCAAGTACCTGTGCAAAGAGGCTTTTCGCACTAAGTGTAGGAGCATGCTCAGTAGCCTGAACCAAGGACTTAGCCTCAGAAATGGCACTATCAGGCTGAGCATGCTCACTAGTCGAAACACTGGACTTGGGCTCTGGCTGGGGTAAATCGGCGCGCGCATGCGCACTAGCCGCCTCTCCACACTTTGACGTGGAGGAAGAAGCAGCCAGCTGGACGACCCGAGGCACGGCCAAAAATGGCAGCCGGCGCCTGGGAGCAACAGGGACCGCAGCAGGCTGCGTGTGGCTGTGGCGCTGCCAATTTGTAACACCTGGTGACAAATAGAGATGACCAAACCTGTTCAGAAAAGGTTCACCACTTTCAGATTTCATAAGAGCCTTGGCCTGTTCAGCTCAAGCTCAGACACATGAACACTTTTCTCAAAGTCGGCAATTGTCAGTTTTTTGTTCGGTAACTGTTCAGTTTGCAGAAACCATCCGCTCCTGGCCCCATCACAGCCATGTCAATTATTGGCATGGTTGTGATTGGCCAGGGAAATCACTGTTAAGAAAAAGGAAGCATAATGGTTAAAGCAGGACATACATACCAAGTCTCCTTATGGCTGTAACACTTCTTCTGGGGCCACTCATTATCCCTCATGAATATTCACTGCTTTCCCCACCCATCTGCATCCTAGCATCTCTGATTGGCTGCAATCAGACTGCGCCCCCACCCTCTCTGACAGTGACTGTGATTGGTTGGATTTACAGACGCTCTCTGCAACCCTATAGTTGTGTAAAAATAAATTATTAAAAAAAAGCATACAGTTCCCCCAATTTTGATACTTAGTCAAGATAAAGCCAACAGCTGGGGGCTAGTATGCTCAGGCTAGGGAGGCCCATCGTTATTGCCCCCCAAGCCTAAATATAGTAGCCTCCAGCTGCCTCAGAATTGTCATATCCATTAGATGCGACAATCTCAGAGGTTTATTTGGCTCTCTCCGATTACCCTGGTGCATTAGTAATAGAGGTAATAAGAGTTAATGACAGCTCACAGATGTCATCAAGCCCTGGTTTAGTGATTGTTAGGGGTCTATGAGACCCCCCCATCACTAATCCTATAAGTAAAAATAAAATACAAAAACTGAAAAAAAAATTTATTTAGAAAAAAATAACACCCTCTTTCACTAATTTATTAACCACTAAAATACCTAGGTTCAACGTAATACACAGACACGACATCCCATAACGATCTTGGATCTGATACATACTGAAATTGCAACTTGCAGTCATATTAGAGAATATCATCACCCGCTGAGGCTTCAGTGAGAGACTCACTAAGTCGCAGCTGTGAGCAGTGATGTCACTGAGTTTACCTGAGGTCACAGCTGTAAGTTCCCATGATACTGCAGCAGTGACTTTAGATAAGCTGACCTCAGGTGAATTCATTGAACTCAGTGACCTCACCTCAAATCACTTGAGTTCAGTGACACCGGCACCAAATATGCATCTTCTGGCAAAAAAGCTTTAAAATGCAATGCAATAGTGATGCGTTAGTGATGTGTTTTTTTGCCATAAAATGCAGATTTGGTGCTCAAATTTGCAGTATAAATAAAGCTAAAGGTTACCGGAGCTCACAGTCACCGGGTCTCCCAGCATCTGTGAGGCCCGGAAACCTTAAAGGAGCTTTTAAGACAGTCTTTAAGAGAGCTTTTAAGTTTCTTAGAGTTACCAGCTGTTGGGACACCTGGAGGCTATGAACTCTGGTAACAGTTCATAGCCTCCTGATGTCGTAGCAGTTGGGAACTGAAGGAACATTAAATGCTCTCATAATGGCTCCCTTAAAGTTATTGGCATGGCTGTGATCAGGCAGGGACATTATTGCAGTCAGTCTCTCTTCCAAGCCCACTTATTAAACTTCATGAATATTCACTGCTTTCCCCAACCACCTTCTGCGTATATCAGTCTATGTTTGGTTACTCCAACAGTGAGGGTCTTAGTGTGAGATTAATCAGAGGAAGAAGTCCTCCTACCAGCCCAAGTAAGTCAGTCATCCAGACCCGTACCCTGCCCTGCAGTCGACTTGAGCCAAATAAGTTGTGGTCCCCTGCCCCCTTTCTCTGGTTTCTGGTTTCTCCATGAAAATGACAAAGGCAAAAGATATGGTGGAGGAAAAAATCTGGTCAGATGGCTTAGCCTGGGAATGGCTGGCTGGGCCAAAGAGAACTGACTTTGAAAATGGATGTACCCAAGGCAAGGTCATCGACTTTAATCAGACCCGAGGCTTTGGGTTTATAGCCGAAGATAAAACTGGATACCATGGTAAAATGGGATACCCTCCCCGCTCACCTTCAGACCTTGTATGTGGAGAAAGGGTGTTGTTCATATGCCTGAGGTGCCGCAAGTCGTGGCAAGCAGTGAGGTAACATGGCCTACCACTGAAGAGGTGGGAGGAGGAGGCTACAGAAGAATAAAAATGCTGGTGATGCAGGAGGACCTTGTCTGTCAGCCGCAGGGAGACCCCTCACCTAGAGGAGCCTGTCCTTTTTTTTTATAATTTATTTTTACACAACTATAAGGTCGCAGACAGCATCTCTGAATCCAACCAATCACAGTCACTTTCAGAGAGAGTGGGGGCGCAGTCTGATTGCAGCCAATCAGAGACACAAGGATGCCAATGGGCGGGTGAAGCAGTGAATATGTATGTTTGATAATGAGCGGACAGACACGGAAGTAGTGTTACAGCCACGGGTAAACTCGGTAAGTATAACTGTCCTGCTTTATTACTTGTTTTCTCTCTTTTGCAGCCCCTATACCACTTTAAATCCTCCAAACCATTTTATACCACATAAGTTTTGCATTCCATTGAATCCAATGGGGTTCGGTATGATCGTCAAACTGTTCGACGAACACCGGATCATTTCGCTAACCCAGACCGAACCAAACCGTGAAAGGTATGCTCATCTCTAGTGAAAAATTCCCTTAAATAATTTCCTTTGCTTTTGGATTTTGATACATTTGCAAATGTATAGAAATACTTATGTTTCTAAATAGATTGTGTGAGTGTGATTGCAAACTTACAATTAATTTTATTAATTTTGCCTTTACTTTATATGGGCAAATATAATCTTTTTATGCTTAGATCATTTATTCATTGGTTGGTTTGGCTCACACTAGCATATAAAGAATTGGTCCTATTTTCAGAAAAGGTGGATGAGAGTCATGTGTATGTTATTCGGTATGTCATGCGACTGCAATGTGAGTGTGAGATCTTTTTCTTGCCTTGCATTCGTATAAAGTACATATGCTATCAGTATGACATGCGAGCAGCTACAGCGGCATAAAAATATTTTGGCACCCCTGGTCAAAATTAATGTTATTGTGAACAGTTAAGCAAGCTGAAGATGAAATGATCTCTAAAAGCATAATGTTAAAGTTGACGCATTTTCTTTGGACTTCAGGCCCCAAAAAATAAAAATATTTTTCACCTTTTACATTTTAAAAATTACAAAAAGGAAAATGTGCCAATGCAAAAGTTTGGACACCCTTGGATATTTGTTTGTTGAGATAACTTTGCCCAAGGTTTCAGACCCTAATTAGCCTGTTAGAGTTGTGACTTGTTCACTATCATGCCAGCAGTCACCCATCTGACTAGGATTAGCTCTTTACAACCTTTTATGTGCTATACATTGTTGGTTACTTTCATTCATAGATGTATGGGATTTTGACTACTTTTTATTCACCTTCAGTGCACAGTTTTTTCTACTGAGGTTTTTTTGTGACCTAGAGTTTACAGCACTATCCATTGATTGATTGATTTAATTTGTGCTTGTCTAGTATTCCCATATGGTATACATTGGGGATTGTAATCTAGTCTACATTGTAACTCATATTTGTTTTGGCCAAAAGGCACAAGGGAACCTTCGGTCAACATTCTACTATTGCATATTTTATGGTTATTTATATGGGAGTTTTTTGGATTGCACTATACCATTATTGTTTTTCTTAGGATGTTTCTCTACTAGTTGTTTGCTTTTAGATGTTTTTATATATGTGTCGGTTATCTATGTTTATGTTGGTTATGAAACAAACATTTGTATTTGGACAATAACAGAATTTGGTGATCCCTTTGTAATAGCACAACTCTTTATCTTTATTACACTCAATGTATTTGAAATGTTAAAGAGATCCCTCTAGGTGGTGCCCTTCTTGTAGTATTCATCCCATGCTGTAGCATAGAATACTGTAAAAGGTTCTGTAAATTATTTTCTAATTCTACAATGGCATGCAAAAGTTTGAGCACCCCTGGTGAAAGGTACTGTTATTGTAAACAATTAAAAAGTTGACAATGAAATGATCTCTAAAAGGCACAAGGTTAAAGATGACCCAATTCCTTTGTATTTTAGGCTGGTGTCACACATAACGACGACGACAACGACGTCGCTGCTACGTCACCATTTTCTGTGACGTTGCAGCGACGTCCCGTCGCTGTCGCTGTGTGTGACATCCAGCAACGACCTGGCCCCTGCTGTGAGGTCGCCGGTCGTTGCTGAATGTCCAGCTTCATTTTTTGGTCGTCACTCTCCCGCTGTGACACACACATCGCTGTGTGTGACAGCGAGAGAGCGACGAAATGAAGCGATCAGGAGCCGGCACTGGCAGCTGCGGTAAGCTGTAACCAGCGTAAACATCGGGTAACCAAGGGAAGACCTTTCCCTGGTTACCCGATGTTTACGCTGGTTACCAGCCTCCGCTCTTGCTGCCAGTGCCGGCTCCTGCACTGTGACATGTGGCTGCAGTATGCATCGGGTAATTAACCCGATGTATACTGTAGCAAGGAGAGCAAGGAGCCAGCGCTAAGCAGTGCGCGCGGCTCCCTGCTCTCTGCACTGTGACATGTAGCTGCAGTACACATCGGGTTAATTAACCCGATGTGTGCTGCAGGAGAGCAAGGAGCCAGCGCTAAGCGCGGCTCCCTGCTCTCTGAACTGTGACATGTAGCTGCAGCACACATCGGGTTAATTAACCCGATGTGTGCTGCAGGAGAGCAAGGAGCCAGCGCTAAGCGCGGCTCCCTGCTCTCTGAACATGTAGCACAGCGACCTTATGATCGCTGCTTCTGCTGTGTTTGACAGCTAAGCAGCGATCATAACAGCGACTTACAAGGTCGCTGTTACGTCACCGAAAATGGTGACGTAACAGCGACGTCGTTGTCGCTGTCGTTTAGTGTGACACCAGCTTTAGGCAAAAAAAAATATTTTCATCTTTTACATTTTTAAAGGGAACCTGTCAGCAGAAATTTCGCCCAAAACCTAAAAGACTCCCCCTCTGCAGCTCCTGGGCTGCATTCTAGAAAGGTCCCTGTTATTATTGTGCCCCATGTGAGACCAAAATAAAGAGTTTATAAAGTGGTACCTTTTTGTATTCAGATACTGTAAATGTGACACGGGGGCGGGCTCTCTGGCGTCCGTTATTCTGCCCCCTGGTCCTGTATGCTGCCCCCATCGCTCCTTTCCATAGCTGATGCACCGCCCACTGCTCCAGCCATCCCCGCGCATGCCCAGTGCCAGTCTCACGGGACATAGTATTTTGAACATGCCCCTATCACGTGACAAAAGGGATGTCATCCCTGGAAGCAGCCCATACAGTCTAGCATCTACCCTGAGCACAGTGTGACCGCTAATCAGTTTTGCGCGCTCACGAGATTATCGGAGGGTACTTGCTGATAACAATCACAGCCCCGCCCATAATCACTTGCCTGCGCACACGTCACCAGCGGTCACACTGCTCAGTCCCGTGAGACTGGCACTGGGCATGCGCGGGGATGGCTGGAGCAGTGGGTGGTGCATCAGCTATGGAAAGGAGCGATGGGGGAAGGCATACAGGACCAGGGGGCAGAATAATGGACGCCAGAGAGCCTGCCCCCGTGTCACATTTACAGTATCTGAATACAAAAAGGTACCACTTTATAAACTCTTTATTTTGGTCTCACATGGGGCACAATAATAACAGGGACCTTTCTAGAATGCAGCCCACGAGCTGCAGAGGGGGAATCTTTTAGGTTTTGGGCGAAATTTCTGCTGACAGGTTCCCTTTAAATTAACAAAAATGGAAAATGGGGAGATGCAAATGTTTGAGCACCCTGCATGGTTAGTACAACCCCTAGGGGGTAGGTATCACAGCTTATTAATGCTTTTTTATGTCAACCAAGAGTCTTTCTATGTTTGTTCGAGGGATTTTCATCCATTCTTCCTTGAAAAAGTCTTCCAGGTCTGTGATTCCTGCGTCGTCTTGCATGCTCTCCTCTTCTGAGGTCTAGCCACAGATTTTCAATGATACTCAGATGAGGGGACTGTGAGGGCCATTGTATAGCTTTCAGCTTGTGCTTTTTGAGGTAGTCTATTGTGGATTTTGACGTGTGTTTAGGATCATTATCCATTTGTAGAAGACATTACGTTTTAACTACGGCTTATTTATTTATTCCATCAAGATTTTGTTGAAATTTCATTGAATACATTCTTCCCTCTACCTGTGAAATGTTCCCCGTGCCATTGGTTGCAACACAACTCAAAAGCATGATTGATCCACCCCCATGCTTAATAGTTGGCGGGATGGTCTTTTCCTGAAATTCTGTACCATTTTTACTCCACACATACCTTTGATCATTGTGGGCAGGCAAAGAGATCTAATGTAACCTCATTGGTCCACCATTTTCAATTTCAGAAATCTAGGCAGCTGCTTAGAAGAAAACATGACTGCTGGGTTTTGGCACAAGGTTACAGTAGGCTTTTTTTTTTTTTTTTTTTTAAAGCTGTTAAATCTCCAACACCTGGCCTTTTCTGGTGATTGTGAACAAGCCACAACTCTAACAGGCTAATTAAGGTCTGATACCTTGGTCAAAAATAGCTTAGCACACAAATATCCAAGGGTATCCAAACTTTTGCATTGGCACATTTTCCTTTTTGTAATCTTTAAAATGTAAAAGATGAAAAATATTTGTAATTTTTTGGAGTCCAAAATGCAAATGAAATGTGTCATCTTTCATTTTATGCCTTTTAGAGATCATTTCATCTTCAGCTTGCTTAACTGTTCACAATAACACAAATTTTGGCCAGGGGTGCCCAAACTTTTGCATGCCACTGGAGCTGCTTGTATGTCATTCTGATAGCGTATGCATGTCATATGGGTGCAAGTTAAGGAAAAGTTTTTTGTTTGCACTATGCCATTAGTGTTTTGTTGGATGTTTTTGTATTTTGTATTTGGTTTTAAATGTTTTTATATATGTGTTTTTGCACCCATTGACATGCATGGGCCTCAGCCGTTTTATGCAACCATATACAGCATGGTACATTTTTTTCCTCAGGCTGAATACAGCTGAGGAAAAAATCTCAGATCTAAGCTGCCTCATTGAATAACATTGGTCTGATTTTTTATCGGATTGCACTTGTCCTATTTATACACAAGTGTGATCAAACCCTCTGGCATAGTACAGGCAGGTTGGCCATCAATGTCTAAATCAGAAAATACATTTTTAGCTATTTTTAACCTTCAGACAGGGAGTTGATAGCATTTACATCACCTCTCATGTCTCGGCTAAATGTAATTTTCCATATTTCAATTGTTCCATTGCAAATTAGAAAGCAATAACCCAAGTAATGGGAATGTTGATAGCACAATATACAATAATAGCTGCTTCTTATAAACAAGTGTAGATTTCTTACGGTAATCTTTTTTCCTAAATCTTTACAGCAGCACAACAATTGGGTAATTGTGCCCCTGTATACTAAAAACAGAGTTTTAAATGAATTAAATAAAAAAATAATGGACCTAGCTCCTCACATATAGTGATTAGTTTAAAGGCTCGCTCACACCACCGAATTTGTGGTATTCCATTTTTCTATCAGATAGGAATCAGACGACTGATATGTAATGGAACAGTGCTGAGCAGCATTTTAGTCACATACCGATTCGGCATTAGAAAAAATTTGCTGCATGCTGCGATTTGACATGTAAATTAGATCGCGAGCACCTATTTAAGTCTATGGGTGTGTAGGGAAACATCGGACTGCACTCAGATGACAAAGGTGAAGATGGAGAAATTTTGTTCTCCATCCTCTTCTCACAGTGTGCTCCAATTCTCACATCCAAGTGGGTCGAATCACACTTTGATGACACTCGAATCAAACGTGGATCAGTGTCATTAGCATAATTTACCAGATTCTCTCGGATGAGAGAATTTAAAGTCATGTGATCCTAACCTAAAAAAGCAGAAAATAGGACATCAGTCTTTTATTTCAGTTAGGTTTAAAGGAAAACAGATTTACATTAGAAATGTATGCATCCCTTACATCCTAATCTTCAACAAATCAATGGAGATTTAGCAAGTAGAAAGGGGGTGAGAGGAAGTACTCAGCAATAATGAGTGCACAACTGTGTGAAAAGTAAGAGTTTAATCAACATCTGAAGTGAACACAAGAACAGTTTACAAAATTTTGACAATACTGAGCTTCACAGATTTTTAACCCATAACGAGAGATGGGCGAAACTACAGATGTTCAAATTTCACAAGTCCAGCCAGATTTAAAAAAAAAGAAAAAAAAAAGTCCAGTTTGAGACCACACTTAACCCAAAATTGACCCTGGACAATGAATCCCATATAATTGTAAGTGACCTGAACTTAAGTGTTATAAAATGGTACTGGTAAGGGCAGGGGGGCTGGAAAAGGAAACAAAACGGGGATTTAAGCAGGACAATTATACTTACCGAGATTCCTCACAGCTGTTGCACTGTCTCTGGGTCTGCTCATTAACCATTATGAATATTCACTGCTCCCCCCACCCACCCTGTGTGACAACATCTGTGATTGGTTGCATTCAAACTGCCAGAGTGCTGGCATCTGTGATTGGTTGTCCTCACACTAGATGTCTTGGTCTTGAAGGGGTGTATAAAAATTAATAATTAGAAAAAATGGGTCCCCTATTTTGATACACACTGCACATAAAGCAGACAGCTGGAGGCTGCAGCTTTCAGCTGTGTGCGCTAGCTTGGCTTTGTATCAAAATATGAGGTCACTCATGTGTTTTTTTGAATATTTAAATAAATAATTTTAAAAACCAGCATGGGTTCCCCTAAATTTTGATACGCAGCCAAGATAAAGCAGACAGCTGGGAGCTGGTATTCTCAGGTTGTTGAGGCCCATGGTTATTAAGCCCTCCCTATCCTTAAAATAACAGTCTGCAGCAGACCTAAAATTAGCGCATTTATTAGATGCGCCAATCCTGGTGGTTACCCGGCACATCACGATTGCCTTGGAGCAGTGGCAAATGGGGTAATATATGAGGTTTAGGACAGCTGTGATTTGTCAAAAAATCCCAGCTGTCATGAAACCTGAGATTATTAATGGATAGGGGTCTATTAGACTCCTCCATTGCTAACCATGTAAGTAAAAAGAAATAAAAACAAAACCAAAAGAAAAATACTTTATTAAAAAAACACCCTCTTTCATCAACTTATTAACCCTCAAAACACTCCAACGGTCCAACGTAATACACACTATGACGTCCCATGACGATTCTGGATCTGCTACATCTGAGGTCACTGTACATGGTGACATTAGAAAGCAAGACTGAGCACTGTGGTTATTGCCCCCCCCCAAGGTAAAAATAGCCTGCAGCTGCCCAGAATTCTTGCATCCATTAGATTCGACAATCCCGGCACTTTTACCCTTTTCACCCCGATTACCCTGGTGCAATGTCAATCGGAGTATTTTAAGGGATTAATGACAGCTCACAGCTGCCACTAGGCCATAGATTAGTGATGGGTGGGGTCTATGAGACCACACCATAACTAATCCGGTATGTGAAAATAAAAAACATAAACACCAAAAAAATCTTTTATTTGAAATAAAATAGAAAAAAAAGCACCCTCTTTCTCCAATTTATTACCCCACCAAAAAGTCAGGTCTGCTGTAATCCACACAAGGTCTCACAACGATCCCGGCTCTGCTACATGTTGAAGTTGCAGCATGTGGGCACACAAAAGAACATGACCGCTTGTTGTTGTGAGTGGTAACTTCACTGAATTTACCTATGGTCACCGGTAGGGTACATGGGTACTTCCAACTGTGACTGTAGCAACAGGAATTTTTGCCCACTCCTCCATACATATCTTCTATAGCTATTTCAGTTTTGGGGATGTCACTTGTCAACATTGTGTTTATGTTCCCTCTAAAAATTTTCTATTGGGCTCAGGCATGTAGAAAGGCCACTCCAGGACCTTGCAACTCCTCAGTTGCCCTGGATGTATGTTTTGGGTCATTGTCATACTGGGAGACCCAGCGATGGCCCACCTTCAATGCTCTTACTGAGGGAAGAAGATTGTTGGCCAAAATCTCACGATACATGACCCCATCCATCTTCCCTTCAATACATGCAATTGTCCTGTACCCTTTGCAGAAAAGCACCCCCAAAGTATGATGTTTTTACCCCCATGCTTTATGGTCAGTACGGTGTTCTTGGAGTTGTAGTCATCCTTCTTCTTCCTCCAAACAAGTGAGTGGCGTTGATAGCAAAAAGTTCTATTTTGGTTTCATCTGACCACATGACTTTTTCCCATGTCTTCTCTGGATCATCCAGATGGTCATTGGCAAACTTCAGACAGGGACTGCATATGTGCCCTGCAGGCCCTGCAGGACTTTCATTCATGAAGGTGTAGTGTGTTACTAACTGTAATCTTTTAGACTGTGGTCCCAGCTCTCTTCAGGTCATTGACCAGGTCCTCCCGTGTAGTTCTGGGCTGATTCTTGACCATTCTCAGAATTATCTTTACCGCACAATGCGCGATCTTCAATGAAGCCCCAGATTTATTAAGATTGACAAACATCTTATGTTTTGCTCCATTTTCTAGTAATTGCACCAAGTTGTTGCCTTATCACCAAGCTGCTTGCCTATTGTCCTGTGGCGCATCCCAAACTTTTGCAGGTCTACAATTTTGTCCCTGATGTCCTTAGACCGCTGTTTTGTCTTGGTCATGCTGGAGGCAGTGTGTGGACAGGTGTCTTTTATATAGGTAATAAGTCCAAACAAATGAAATTAATACAGGTAAGGAGTAGAGATGAGCGAACCGCGTTCGGCTCGAGTTCGGTTCGCCGAACGGAGGTCTCGTTTGAGTTCGGTTCGGCGAACCGGTTCGGCGAACCACTCGAACCGCATAGGAAACAATGGGAGGCAATCACAAACACATAAAAACACCTAGTAAACACCCTCAAAGGTGTCCAAAAGGTGACAAACAACTCACAACACAACACAAACACATGGGAAAGCGACAAGGACATATACTCATGCGAAAACAAAAGAGCTGGACAAGGAAAAAGAGGAGGAGACACAGATATAGGCATGGCATGCCCTTCTAAAATAATGTAAAACACCGCAAGGTTACTCCAAGCGGAGTCTCCCTTTTTTCCCAAAATTGGGCCACACAGACACCACTTCAGTGGCAGCACTTGTGCCCCAGTTGTACACTTCACAGGTAGATTTGCATCAATAACATTCAAAATTACGCCATCCTTAACTGTCCCCAGGATGAAAACGGGGTAGGTAGCAAAGTCTTTGCTGCACCATGACTTGTTCATCTTGGCTCCTTTTAAAAAACACAGCAAGCAAGGATTACTCCAAGTGGAGTCTCCCTTTTTTCCAAAAATTGGGCCCCACACACACCCACCCCTTCAGTGGCAGCACTTGTGCCCCAGTTGTACACTTCACAGGTAGATTTGCATCAAGCACATTCAAAAATACGCCATCCTTAACCGTCCCCAGGATGACACCGGGGTAGGAAGCTAAGTCTTTCCTGATCCCAGCTCTGTTCATCTTGGATCATTTTTAAAAACACTGTAAGCAAGGGTTACTCCAAGTGGAGTCTCCCTTTTTTCCAAAAATTGGGCCACACACACCACACACACCCACCCCTTCAGTGGTAGCACTTGTGCCCCAGTTGTACACCTCACAGGTAGACTTGCATCAAGCACATTCAAAAATACGTCATCCTTAACTGTCCCCAGGATGACACCGGGGTAGGTAGCTAAGTCTTTCCTGATCCCAGCTCTGTTCATCTTGGATCATTTTTAAAAATGTCACTGGACAGACGCGTGCGCTTATCTGTCAGCACACACCCAGCAGCACTGAAGACATGTTCAGAGACAACGCTGGCAGCTGGACACGACAAAATATCCAAGGTGTAAGTGGAGAGCGCTGGCCATTTTCGAAGATTTGAAGCCCAAAATGAGCACGGCTCCATTTGCAAAGTCATGGCATCGATGTTCATTTGGAGATACTCTTGTATCATCCTCTCCAGCCGTTGACTATGTGTCAGACTTGTTTTCTCTGGTGACCTTGCAAAGGATGGTCTAAAAAATTATGAAAAAATTCAATAAAATTGCTGTTACCAGCACCAGATACGGTGCTACTGGTACGGGTAGACTGTTAAAGATGACGAGACCGTCCCATGTTTGTCAAGTTACGACTGGAAGATTCACTCCCTGCACCATGGTTGTTTGGTGGAAAAGCCGAGCTAAGATCGAATAACAGCTTCTGCTGATACTCCTGCATACGTGCGTCCCTTTCTATGGCTGGAATTATGTTACAAAATTTGGACTTGTACCGGGGATCTAATAGTGTGGCAAGTGATGAACCGGCAGGCCGAAGGACTTCTGGAGCGATGCAAGTCGCTCAGCAGCGGTGGTTGAACGGTGGAAGTGAGCAGACAGTTTTCGTGCCCTGATCAGAAGGCCATCTAGGCCGGGATAGTGTGTTAAAAATTGCTGGACAACAAGGTTCAACACGTGAGCCATACAAGGCACGAGTGTCACCTTGCCCAGGCGAAGGGCCGCACCCAGGTTTGCAGCATTGTCATACACGGCCTTACCAGGCTGCAGGTTGAGTGGAGACAACCATTTATTAAACTCAGTCTCCAGAGCTGCCAACAACTCAGCCGCTGTGTGACTCTTATTTCCAAGACATTTCAAGCTAAAGACCGCCTGATGCCGTTGCGCTCTGCTGTCAGCATAGTAATGAGGGGTGCGTGATTCCTTCTGCGCAGTTACAACGCTGGTGGCCTGACCAGGCAGGCTTGGGGCGGAGGTGGAGGACCCAGGCGAGGTGGAGGAGGCAGAAGCAGTGGCGGAATTTGGACAGACAGAGGATTGACACACAAGTCGTGGGGACGGCAAGACTTGTGCAGCAGACCCTTCACCATGTATCACCATAGTTACCCAGTGCCCAATCAGCGACATGTAACATCCCTGTCCATGCTTACTGGTCCAAGTATCGGTGGTGAAATGCACCCGTTCACACACAGAGTTTCTCAAGGAAGCGGTGATGTTGTGTGCGACATGCTGGTGTAGCGCAGGCACACCTTTCTTAGAGAAGTAGTGGCGACTGAGCATCTGGTACAGGGACACAGCAACAGACATAAGGTCTCTAAAATCCTGTGTGTCAACCAGGAGGAAAGGCAGCATTTCGGTAGCCAAGAGCTTACAGAGGGATAAAGTCAACCTCTTAGCTTTGTCATGGGTCACAGGAAATGGCCTTTTATTTGTCCACATCTGAGGGACAGAGATCTGGCTGCTGTGTGTAGACGTTGGTGAGTAGGGTGTCCGTGAAAAAATGCAGGTTTGTGAGGAAAGTGCAGGCGTAGACATGATGTTGCCTTCATCCAACGTTGATGCTATCGATGTCTGAGAGAGCTGTACACACGCACTTGTTTCCCCTTCCAAACCAAATGACGACCTACCAAGCAAACTGCCTGTTGCAGTTACAGTGGTGGAAGTTGTGCGTGGAAAACCAGGTGTGACAGCTGTCCCCACAGTCCTAGAAGATGAAGAGCGCGCGGATGCACTTGAAGGGGCAGGCGGTGGATGGTTCGCTCCTTTAAACCGCATTGCAGCACGGTGAGCTTCCCACTGGGACATATGATATTTATTCATGTGACGATTCATGGAAGAAGTTGTCAAACACCTGAGGTTTTGCCCTCTACTAACAGAATCACGACAAATTTTACATATCACATGATTTGGGCGATCTTTTTCTATGTCAAAAAAGGTCCAGGCTAGGCAAGGCTTAGTGGGCATGCGACCTGCTGAGCCCCCCCCGACTAGTGCTCAGAGGCAGAGTGGTAGCTAAGGATGCAGTTGTAGACGTGCTACCAGTACTACTCCTCTGTCCAGGAAGGCGCAAGGTAACTTCGTCGTCAGTAGCATCCTCCTCCACTGCCTCAGTTGACCTCCTCGAGTGCCTGACTGTGGGTTGACAGTAGGTGGGATCTAGAATTTCCTCACCAAGCGTTGTGATTGCACTCCCCTCACCCTCAGACCGAGCCTCTTCCTGATGTGAACCAATATTTAAGTTGTCATCCCAATCTGGTATCTGTGTCTCATCATCATCAGTATGTTCCTCATTGTCTATAACAACAGGTGTTACAGTTTGTGAATAAGGGTCAACATTATGCTCAGAAACTTGGTCCTCACGGACTGAATCAGAGTCACAAAGGTTCTGGGCATCACTGCAGACCATTTCCTGGTCTGTACTCACTGTAGCTTGGGAGCAGACCTCTGATTCCCAGGCTATAGTGTGACTGAAGAGCTCTGCAGACTCAGCCATCTCAGTTCCACCATACTGTGCAGGGCGGATGGAGACTTCAGAGCTGGGAGAAAGCAAGTGTGATTGGGATGACAACTCAGAGGACTGGTGTTTTTTGGATGCGGTAGTTGAGGTGGCGGAGAGGGCACTTTTTGGACCACTTGAGATCCATTCAAGCATTTTCTTTTTTTGGCCATCATCTACCTTTGTTCCAGTTGTTCGTGTCCGTAAAAAAGGGAGCACATCAGATTGTCCACGGTAAGTAGTAGACATCTTACTTTTGCTGGAAGATGGTCTATCTTCAGCAGATGTTAATGGAGCTTTGCCACCTTCCCCGCGGACAAACCCTTTTTTTCCTTTTCCAACACGCCTCTTCCCCTTTCCACCAGCATCTGTCATTTTGCCACTCATTTTGATTGCGACAAGATTGTGCACTTAAAATGTGGTAGTAAAAGTTGAGAGGTGGTGTAGATTGCAGCGGTGGTCTAGCTTTATTAACAGCAGAATAAACAACAATAACTATCCCTGACAATGCAACTATGGCCCTTAAACTGGCAGCATAGTTTGCTAGTATAATGGCTTAGTAACAATGAGTTTGAGTGTGCAATGCAGAGGTGCTGCAAATAGATTTGCACTAGTGGGACACTAATGGAAGTCCAACAACCACTTTTAAGATGCCACTAAGTTTACTCAGTGTTTGCTAGTATAATGGCTTAGTAACAATGAGTTTGAGTGTGCAATGCAGAGGTGCTGCAAATAGATTTGCACTAGTGGGACACTAATGGAAGTCCAACAGCCACTTTTAGGATGCCACTAAGTTTACTCAGTGTTTGCTAGTATAATGGCTTAGTAACAATGAGTTTGAGTGTGCAATGCAGAGGTGCTGCAAATAGATTTGCACTAGTGGGACACTAATGGAAGTCCAACAGCCACTTTTAGGATGCCACTAAGTTTACTCAGTGTTTGCTAGTATAATGGCTTAGTAACAATGAGTTTGAGTGTGCAATGCAGAGGTGCTGCAAATAGATTTGCACCAGTGGGACACTAATGGAAGTCCAACAGCCACTTTTAGGATGCCACTAAGTTTCCTCAGTGTTTGCTAGTATAATGGCTTAGTAACAAGGAGCTTGAGTGTGCAAAGGGCAGGAGAGTACAGTGGCAGGGTTGTGGGTCAGTGTACAGGAAAGGAACCCTCACTTTCTATCCCTCCTAATGGGGAAATGCAGCGAGGAAGTCCCTGACCTTAGCTACACAGACGCTGTTATCTGTAGCTGTTAAAATCTGTTTGCACGGATCTGACTGTCACCTATAGCTCTGAGCCTGCTGTTATTAGCCCTTACAAGGGCTAATAGAAACTTCTATCCCTATTCTGTATAGCGCTGTGTGTAGAGCGTACACAGTAGTATCGGAGACAGGAGCTAAGCCAGCGGTGACTGACACCCAGACGCAGAAGAGATAATGGCATCCGGACGGGCAGATACCCGTTTTTATAATGCAGGGACATGTGACATGGACATCCTATCACACATGCCGTTGCTTCTCTGGCTAAAAGTCTACTTAGCTGTGTGTGTGTGTCTTGGATTGGCTGACATGCTGGCCCGCCCCACTACACGCGCGCGCTTAGGGAAGGAAGACAAGGGAAAAAAAAATGGCGATCGCTTTATCCCAGCAGCAGTGATCTGAATGCGCTGTTCCCGCACATGATACGCTGAAATTTCATAATAGTGTGAGTCACAGAGTGACTTACACTATTACAGTGGAAAAGCCAGCTAGTAATTAGCTTGGCTTTTTGCTGCTAGAACCGTTCTCGAACGTAACTAGAACTATCGCGCTTTAGCAAAAAGCTTGAGTTCTAGTTTGATCTAGAACAGCCCCTAAAATCACTCGAACTGCGAACTGGAGAACCACGATCCGCAAACCGCGCTCAACTCTAGTAAGGAGTGCAGAGTAGGAGGAATTCTTAGAGAAAACGTAACAGGTCTGTGAGAGCCAGACTTCTTGGTGGTTGGTACGTGATCAAATCCTTACAATTTCCTTACCACTTATCTCTTCAGCCTCTCCACTCATCATCTTCACTTTACCGCATATTCAGATTGCCACTGCTCACTCTGAAATTTCCACACCTCTCACACTGGTTCAGGATTCTAGCTTTAATGAAACATGGGAGTGTTCTGGTAATGTAAATGTCATGATTAGAAATGAGTGGACCCGTGGAAGTTTGGTTCAGTGGGTGCAGTAGAACTTTAGGAAAAGTTTGGTTTGGGACCCAGACTTCACCTGAACCCCAATGGAGTCACAAATTGGGCAGTTCAGGTCTCCGCCCACATGCACCCAGCCATAAACAGATCTCTTTATTAGAGGGATGGGTAGGTTTTTTTTTGGGTGCACACTACATCCAATTACGCTGTTATTACCCCCAGTGCAACCATTCAAACACTAGAAGTGGCTCGTACTGGGCTGAACTCAGAGCGAATCCAAGCCCAGCGATGCTCATGCATGTGATTTGCATGCATAAAGTACCCGAACTGTTACTCCAAACTCTGTTTTTTGGGAAAAGTCTACGTTCGGTACGAACACTGAATATCGAACCTTGAGTTTGCTCATCCTTAGTCATAATACACCAGTTTCCTAAGCCCTTATCAGAGCTGGAAGTCCAGGTCCAGTGAAAGAGGCTTGGGGATTTTAAGGAGAATAGTGGTGATTTGAGGATGCAGCCAGGATCAGACAGTTAATGTAGATGGTTCAGGAGAGATGAATATAAGGATTTTTTTTACATTTTGATTTATTTATACAGTTCAGAAAAATGACATTCATCAGACAATATATTGTTGGTTCAGCATGGAAGTGAGCTATGAAAAACCCCAAGTCCCAACTTATCACAGGTATTAGAATGGAAGGTCTTTTTGTAAAAGGCTGATTCAGGCCAATATATCCAGAACTGTACGCAAGGGTCTACCTGAAAAATAAAGAAGGCTGAAATTTGGACTTAGTGGGTCTATGGAATTAGGCCTCATAAAATGACTTCATGCAGAAAGATTACAATATTGTTAATTTACAAATTGACCTTATTCACTCATAGTGGAATATCAAGCAATTCAGATTCATTTAACCCCTTCAATCCCGGGGCACTTTCCGTTTTTGTTTTTAGCTCCCCTTCTTTCGAGAGCCGTAACTTTTTTATTTTTCCGTCAATCATGCAATATGAGGGCTTGTTTTTTGCGGGACAAGTTGTACTTTTAAATGAAACCATAAGTTTTACCATATGGTGTACTGGAAAACAGCAAATAATTTCCAAATGCGGAAAAATTGCAAAAAAAGTGTGATGGCACAATAGTTTTTGGGATGTTTTTTTCACGGTGTTCACTATATGGTAAAACTGATGTGTGGGTATGATGCCTGTCATTGCGAGTTTGTAGACACCAAACATGTATAGGTTTACTTGTATCTAAGGAGATAAAAAACCCCCACAAGTTTGTCCAATAAAAGTGGCGCACGTTTTACGCCATTTTCCAAAACACGTAGCGTTCTTATTTTTTGGGATCTATGGCTCAGTGATAGCTTATTTTTTGCGTCTCGAGCTGACGTTTATAATGGTACCATTTTTGCGCAGATGCTACGTTTTGATCGCCTCTTATTGCATTTTGCGTAAAACTTGCGGCGACCAAAAAACATAATTTTGGCGTTTGGAATTTTTTGCCACTACGCCGTTTACCAATCAGATTAATTGATTTTATATTTTGATAGATCGGGCATTTCTGAACGCGGCGATACCAAATATGTGTATATTTATGTAATTTTTAACCCTTTAATTATCAATGGGGGGAAAAGGGGGGTGATTTGAACTTTTAGGTTTTTTCTTTTTTTTTCTTTTTTAAAACTTTTTTTTTTACTTTTTTTTTATTTTACTAGTCCCCCTAGGGGGCTATAGTGATCAGCAATCCGATCGCTATTATCTATCTGCTGATCACAGCTATACAGCTGTAAACAGCAGATACAGTCACTTTCTTTTTCCCTCTGTTCCGTGCCGAGGGAAAACGAAAGTGAAACATCATAGCTACAGGCGTCATCACATGACCCTCTGCTACGATGGCAACCACCGATCACGTGATCATGCACGTGACTTCCGGTGGGGGGCGGTGGTAAGTAAAAAACATGGCCGCGCGCATTTAGATCTTGCTGCCAGACTTTGGCAGCAAGATTTAAGGGGTTAATGGCCGCAGGTGGAAGCGATTCCACCTGCGGCTAGCAGGCACACATGTCAGCTGTTGAAAACAGCTGATATGTGTGCCGACCGCCTGCCCGCGGCAGGGGGCGGGGCTTAACGGGACACACTCCATGACGGATATATCCGTCCATGGTCGTTAAGGGGTTAAACCTACCGTAAGCAGTAATATAGAAAAATATGCAAAGGATTCCAGCGCAGTCTTACAATTTCCATAAAATCTTTTTCTTTATTGTTGTAAATTCGTAAAATTTCAATCTAAGGACATGTAGCATACATTACAGTGTCCAAATCAAAGCGATGTGTTTCAACAAACTGTCTTCATGGTCAGACCAGTCATGGTCAGTACGTGGCTATATACACACCTGCGCTGGTTGAAGCTGCTTTGTTTTCCTGTTAGCCGTGCAGATTTCTCTTGTGCTAGTGCTGCAAGGGTTAAAGCTGTTGTTTTGTCTCCTAAGGCCCAACTCAGCAGTTCTTTTTTTATCGACTTCCCTCTGGTATAAATACTTACCTCTTAGGCCCCTTTCACACGTCAGTGATTCTGGTACGTTTGTGCTTTTTTTAAAATGTACCAGAATCACTGACATACGCAGACCCCTTATAATGAATGGGTCTGCTCACACGTCAGTGATTTTTCACTGCACGTGTCTCCGTGCGGCGTACCCGCGTGCGCGTGATTGCCGCACGGAGACATGTCCATTTTTTTCTGGCATCACTGATGTCCCACGGACCACGCAGTGGTGTGGTCCGTGAAACACGTGGCAGAAAAAAACGTGCTTTTAAAATAAAAAACATTTTAACTCACCCGGCATCCAGCGATGTCCTCTGCAGCCCGTGCAGCTTGCTGCTTCTGAGCCGGCTCATTATTGTCGCGCATATTCATGATGCGCAACACAGCCGACCCGGAAGCAGCTGCTGCGGGGGTCACCGCCGGCCGGATGCTGCACCGCGGGAGCGATCAGCACCATGGAGAGCGGGAGCGGGCGCAGGTGAGTTGATTACTAAGTGCAATCACGGGACACGGAGAACGGAGCCCGGATTGCACTTAGACAACCCACGTGTGCCGTGATTCACGGCACACGCAGGGACATGAGCGTGTTTTACACGCCAGTGAAAAAAGTCTGTGTTTTTCACTGACGTGTGAAACGGGCCTTAGGTTGAGTTATTGCCAGTGATAGCCTGCTATATATTGGTATCAGTATGGAGATGTGTACAGCGGAAAGAAAGGACTCTTTGGACTTTTTCTGCAGATAGCCACCTGGAAGGTTATTTTACCCCTTGTCTGTCCAATTCCCTTTGTGTCTTTATCATAGAGCACCACTAGTGTTCCTGCTGCCCTGCACAATTAGGGCAGTGCTTAGTGTAAGTCAGGGGTACAAACTTGATCACTGCACAGGGTTAAGGAACCCATTTAGGGATGTCAGGGAGTTGCTTAGGGTAAGTGTCATGGGTTACCCTTCCTGTTTGTCCCTAGTGGCAGTATACTCCTTTCCATCTGACACATGTGATGCCCTGGACTAGTCAGGTCGTCCCAGGTAGTCACACACACACACACCCTCCCCGATTAGGTGACAGCAGCCAACCAAGAAACCCTTGTCACCACCCTCCAGGTTTGATGTCCACACCAGTGGGGTGGAGCCAGGTGGTTGGCCCCACCCACTGAGGAGTTCACAGGCCTGGAGGCGGGAAAGACACATAAGTTGACAGCCAAGTTGTAGTGCAGGGTAGAAAAAAGTCAAGTTCAAGGGCAGTCCTGTGACCAGGCCTGCCAATAGACTACCCCAGTGGCTGGGTTGGAGCCCAGTCACCTTTGGCAAGGAGGCAGATGGTGGTGGCCGCCTGCAGGAGCTGGGATTACAGCCGGTGGAACCGTAGGGACCGGGGTCGGGCGGTGGCCCGCCGGTATCGAACTGGGGAACCGATTGGAAACCGGAGCACCAGGAGGGGTACGCAGACCCAGTACAAAGCCCTGAACCAACAGGGCTGAGTCGAATCAACTGATTGTGGACTGGACTTTAGGACCTATCACACACAAGACCCGTTAGAAGACAACAGCCCAACCATACAGGGTAAAGCCACCGCCAAGGCATAGAGACCCAAAGGGCCAGCGTCTGTGGGCAAACGGGCTCCTACGGCATATACAAGTCGGGGAGCGGACTACCGTTGCTTAGGCATAGGAGTCAAAACATACATACCAAGTGTTACGGTTCCCGTTTCTGGGGATCTGCATGTCTCCTTATCCTTTGCTGTGGTCTGGCTATGCTATATCTTGGTCCCAGGTCTGTGTGGCGCTGGAGACTATGTTCTGACTCCATGCTACTGAGCATGTGCGAGCGCTGGAGACTAAGTCCTATCTTGGAGCCACTGCACATGTGCAGGTGACATCATCGCTGACACGAGGTCACATGTCTCTGACACATTCTAAGCCGATTGGCCGCTGGTCATGTGCTTATGACGCTTTGCTCTGTGATAGGCCAGCGTGACATCATTGCTGACGATTCTCGCAGTGGATTGGCAGGTGTCCTCCATCTTGGATGAGGCACAGAGTCTATATAAGACCCTGACGCATGCTGCTCGGTGCTCAGTCCTCTTGGTTCCTGCATAGGAGTAGACGCTCTGTGCATGTCTCTTGTGGCACCTATTGTCTATCTAGGTGAGCGTTATCGGTAGGGTAACGCTCATGTACCTTGCAGCTTATGCTGTGGTCCGTATCCTCGCACCTTAGTGGAGCGGACATAGGCAGGTGCTTGCTGCACATGGTCTGACTGGGCCTTGTGTTTCTACTCTGAGGTGAGCACTATCGGTAGGGTAGCGCTCCTGTACCTTTCAGCCGTACTGTTGTCCATGTCCTCGCACCTTAGTGGAGCGGACATAGGTAGGTCAGGTGGTCGTTGCCTTCTAGGGTAACACTCCACTACGCTGCCTCCTGCAGCAGTTCGTATCCTCGCACACTAGGGGAGCGGTCATAGGCAGGAGTTTCAAGCTAGCAGCATTGCTGCTGTCCGTATCCTTGCACCATAAGTGGAGCGGACATAGATAGGTGCCATATTGCACACACTACACTTAGTGTCTGTGACTGTTAACTGAGACAGGTGCTTTCACGCTCACAGATTGTGAGACTTCTTTGCACTTTTAGGTTGTATTCCTCACTCTTTTGCATTTCCACTCCTATGTTATGCTAAGAGGTAGTCGCTGTGACTTAAACAGTATGCGCCACTATTGGCCTTGGTGACACTGTGACGTAACAGTGTCAGTACCGCTTTGGTGGTACAGGTTTTCCCTATCCTCTGCCCTACTCTGCAGCAGAGCTCTGCACGGAGGACCCTGACTGTCAGATAGCCTTTCATTCCCTTATTATCCGACAGCCCCCGTAACACCAAGAGGTGCAGGAGAAAGGCGTAAACCACCAACCTATCCCGGGAGAAGCTGCAGCCGGCTGCGGGCCCTGTTCATCACCCCGTTTTGTTTACCAGAGACTCCAGTGTATTGTGTCATAGTGAGTACACCATTGCCTTTGGGCCGCGCACTATGCCGCACCGCATGAGTACCCAGCACGCACCCGCTCCCATGCCTGAGCACCTCCCTCGGGCCCCCGGGACTATCGCTCCCCTATCCATGGAGGGGTCAACACCAAGCTGCACAACACCATCCCCTGGAGGCCTAGTTAACGGCAGCGATGGTGTCCATCCATTCACCACAACCCGTGGGTGGCATCACGAACTTACATCCCAAACCAAACCACCGCAGCCCCGGCCGTGGAACTTCCCCGTCAAGTCCCTTTGTGTAGCGCCAACTCCCTTGCAGAGTGACGTGACCCCCGGGTCCGTGAGAGGCTCGAGCAACCACCCGCTGTACGAGCACGGATCCGAGCGGCTCGGCGGTCGCAGCCGAGCCCGCTGGGCGGTACACACACTATGCACCATTTGGCTCCATGTGAGTGAGTTGGGTCATATGATCCAAGGAACTGCACTAGCAGTTGCTAACATAAGACCTGAGACCCATTACAGCCAAGATTCCTACCATATTACAGGGAAGAAATTTATCTTGGAAATGTATAACAAAACCCAGAAATTGTTCTGTAATGAATCAATGTCCCTATCATTATCCAACAGTATTTGAGTTCCTGAATAGTAGTCTTAACCATGGGGAATCAAGTTATCTTCAAAAGAGACCTAAATTAGACAGTCAACGAGGTAACTACAGGTATCCCCTATTATCAGGGGAGCAATAGCGGATACAACAAGAGAGTGTGAGGAACTGAAGAGATCCTGGAGAGAAAAGCTGAGAATTGCAGATTATTGATGCTGCTTCTTATCTGCACAGCTGTTCTAACTATATCTCTATTCCTATTATAGTGGACACTAACTTAGCAAAAGTATGAAGAACCAATGAAATCAAAGAGTTGAGCATAAAAGGCACTTCATACTGCTTCTTTTCTGTTTTTACTGTAGTGGACACTACTGAAGCTAAGGTATGAGGAACTAAGGAGATCCTGGACAAAAGCATTGTGATTTACAGGTGCTTGAAGCTTTTTGTCATCTGCTCAGCTGTTCTTACTATAGTGGACACTACCTTAAGTAAAGGTGTAATGGGAGAAAAAGACCCTGGATAGAAAAGCTATGATTGCAGGTGCTTGAAGCTATCTCTAATTCCACAGTAGTTACCTGTCATGTCTATTACAGGTCCCAATAATGTTTGATAGAGACAGCATTTAAAGCACCTCTAAAGCGGTTTTATATTCTGCGGCTGGAGGGGTGCTTGTAACCTAAGTTCCCTGCACTGTATTCTACTCACCTTTCATCATCTTTATCTTCAATCACAGCCACTCCCATTAGTTTCCATCAGTTTGTAAGCTGCCAGCAGCTCCAGTTTTTCATGGAGCGAGCCAAAAGTCACTCTTCAATGCAAGTCTATGAGAGCCTCATTCTCGGTCTCATAGATTTGCATTGAGTGCTTGTGAAGTAACTTCTGACTTTATGATCAGTCAACAGTTGCAATCACAAGATGGCACAAAAAAGGTGAAAACACTCAAAGGTGAGTATAAAACTAGAGTCAGGGAACTAAGATTAAAAATACTATTCCTTACCAGAAATAAAAATGCTGCAGTGCGGCTTTAATAATACTTCCTGGCTATTTTAAATTAATCACTTGTTTTCTCATACCATGAGTTATCGTTAAATCTCTTTTTGAACTCTAATGCTTTGTATCCCACTGAGGAAGTTAGCTATGGAAATGCGTCTAGATAGAATGAAGAATATAAAGGAAGCCTGTCACCAGGAACATGCTTTCTAATCTGCATACACCATCTTATAAAGCGTCTGAAACTGAGCTGATTGATATAAAGTTTTATGAGAAACATTAAATATAATATATGGTTTTTATCATTTAAACCTCTGTTCTCTCTGTGATTTTTGCCCAGTGGGCAGTCTGATCATAGATTGACAGTTCTCTCCCTATGCCCACTTATACAAAGAAAGCTGTCAGACACTGATGGGACCGACCATAGGACCGAAAATCCTAGAAGGACCAGAGGCTTTAATGATTAAAGTTTGAACTATATTTAATCTTTCCTCACAAAATTTGATATCAGTGAACTGAGCTGCTTCTGCATTATAACATGATGGCTGCAGATTGGACTGAATGTTCATGAGAACACGTTCCCTTTATTAGACTCTAGGGTCTCATTAGGGCAAAATAGGGTGAAATATTTTACATTCCCACAGTCATATCGCTGCTATTTGTTCACTTTTGGACTAATCTGGAAATCCACTTAGGCATCATAATAATTGGATACATCTGACTGAGTAGGACCTTCAATTATTTTGTATGCCTACCATGTTTCCCCGAAAATAAAACCTCCCCGAAAATAAGACCTAGCAGGAGTTTTCAGGAATGCTTATATATAAGACCTCCCCCAAAAATAAGACCTAGTTGCGGTTCAATAACGAAGTGTCAATGCAGCTAAAAAAGTTAAAAAATACTGCAGGGCACTTCATTATAGAAAGCAGACACCCCCAGAAGAGAGAAGAAAGAAGAGAGAAGACCCCGCAATCATACTCATCAGATACTGACTGGGAGCAGTGGAACGCATCAAGGACCTGCTGCGGAATGTACACCCACACATATCAGATGACACACACACACACGAGATTACACACATACACAATCACACATCAGATTGCACACACACTCCCCACATCCAGCGATATTTATTGCTTCTGGGGGTGGCATAAGGACCTTTCTGTCACACTGTGCAGTGGAGCTCCAGGACCTGCAGGTAGAATGCATGATGGACCCAGCGGTGGAATGCATCTTAGAGACAAGAGAGCAGAGAGTCACCTGCTGGCTGGAAGCAAGTATCACCAGATGTGGTGAGTGTGTGCGCGCAAAATTGTATGTGCGATCTGATTTGTGAGTGTGTATGCAATCTGATGTGTGTGTGTGTGTGTATGTGATCTGATGTGTGAGTGTCAGCCAGAAAGAGAGGAGGACGGCATCCAGCATGCTTGCTGGGAGCACCCACTGGAGATCACAGACCTGGGAGCCACACAGATGCCCAGGGTCTGGTAAGTATCACGATCCTGGGAAGGTGGATCTGCATTTTTGAGTGGTAATCCTACTCTCAACCATGTGTCCCCGAGAATAAGCCCTCCCCCAAAAATAAGACCTAGCACTTTTTTCAGGGCAAAACAAAATAAAAGACAGTGTCTTATTTCGAGGAAACAGGGTATGTGCGTCTATTATTATTGTCACTATCCTGCTTTGTTTTGACAGGGTAATAGTGTATGCACATTACTAATATTTTATCTTTGAAAATGATGATTTAATGCATATTTAGTAAAAGTGAAGATTTAAGGGAATGCTTTTTCTGTGATTTCTAATTTAGACTGATATTCCAGAATATATACCACCCTACTTTCCTAGCTTTTGTTCAGACACTACTGTAGCAAAAGTGTGAGGTGCTAAAGAGATCCTGGAGAGAAGAGCTGTGATTTGTAGATGCTTGACATTTCTTTTCTGCACAGCTGTTCTTTCTGTAGTGAACCATAGAGATCCTGGACTAAAGTACTGGGAATTACAGGAGCTTTTTCCTTTTTATCTGCACAGCTGTTCATATTATAGTGGACATTATCCTAAGAAAAGGAGTGAGGAACCAAAGAGATCCTCCAGACAAGAGCTGTGAATTGAAGGTGTATTTTATCTGCACAGCTGTTTTTACACTAGAAGACACTTCATCAAGCAAAAAAGAGAGGAGCCAAAGAGAGCACAGACAATACAACTGTGAATTGCAGGTGTTTGTCACTGCTTCATATTACACCATGTGCAGAATTATTAAGCAAGTTGTATTTTAGAGGATTTGTTTTATTATTGATCAACAACTATGTTCTCAATCAACCCAAAAGACTCATAAATATCAAAGCTTAATATTTTTGGAAGTTGGAGTGGGGATTTTTTAGATTTGGCTATCTTAGGAGGATATCTGTTTGTGCAGGTAACTATTACTGTGCAGAAGTATTACGCAACTTATTAAAAACCAAATATATTTCCATCCCACGTGTTTATTTTCATATTTTCACTAGGTAAACCAATATAACTGCACAAAATTTAGAAATAAACATTTCTGACATGCAAAAACAAAACCCAAAAAATTACTGACCAATATAGCCACCTTTCTTTAGGATAACACTCAACAGCCTACCATCCATAGATTCTGTCAGTTGCTTGATCTGTTTACTATCAACATTGCGTGCAGCAGCCACCACAGCCTCCCAGACACTGTTCCGAGAGGTGTACTGTTTTTCTTCCCTGTTTATCTCTCATTTTATGAGGGACCACAGATTCTGTATGGGGCTCAGATCAGGTGAACAAGGGGGCCATGTCATTAATTTTTCATCTTTTAGACCTTTACTGGCCAGCCACACTGCGGAGTAGTTGGATGCATGTGATGGAGCATTGTCCTGCATGAATATTATGTTTTTCTTGAACGATACCGACTTCTTCCTGTACCACTACTTGAAGAAGTTGTATTCCTGAAACTGGCAGCAGGTCTGGGAGTTGAGCTTCACTCCATTCTCAACCTGAAAATGTCCCACAAGTTCATCTTTGATGATCTCAGCCCATACCAGTACCCCACCTCCACCTTGCTGGCGTCTGAGTCGGAGTGGAGCTCTCTGCCCTTTACTGATCCAGCCTCTTGCCCATCCATCTGGCCAATCAAGAGTCACTCTCATTTCATCAGTCCATAAAACCTTTGAAAAATCAGTCTTAAGATATTTCTTGGCTCAGTCTTGACGTTTTATCTTATGTTTCTTCTTCAAAGGTGGTCGTTTTTCAGCCTTCCTTACCTTGGCCATGTCCCTGAGTATGGAACACTTTGTGCTTTTTGATACTCCAGTAACGTTGCAGCTCTGAAATATGGCCAAACTGGTGGCAAATGGCATCTTGGCAGCTTCACGCTTGATTTTCCTCAATTCATGGGCAGTTATTTTGTGCCTTTTTTGCCCAACACGCTTCTTGCGACCCTGTTGGCTATTTGCCATGAAACTCTTGATTGTTCGGGATCACGCTTCAAAAGCTTGGCAATTTCAAGATTGCTGCATCCCTCTGCAAGACATCTCACAATTTTCGACTTTTCAGAGCCCGTCAAATATCTCTTCTGTCCCTTTTTGCCAAAGTAAATTAAGTTGCCCAATAATTTAACACACTTTATATAAGGTGCTGATGTCATTACACCACACCCCTCCTCATCACAGAGATGCCCATCACCTGATTTACTTAATTGGTAGTTGGCTCCCAAGCCTATACAGCTTGGAGTAGGACAACATGTATAAAAATTATCATGTAATCAAAATACTCATTTGCCTAATAATTCTGCACACAGTGTAGAGCAGACATTCTAGAAGAAGGTAAGCATGCTTCTTGGCCAAAGAGTCCAAAACGCCTTTTCCCAAATAAATATAATTTAGGAAGCTAAGGTGAATGCTTGCTGTGGAGAGTACATTTACAGCAACGTACCCGGGCCATTTTCCTGTATTTGATTGCTAGTTTTGACAAATGTTAGTTTTAGAGATTTTGTGCACAGCAGATGTTAGCTGTGGTGATTTCCTGCACAGAGATTTCTTGATGTGGAAAACATTGTGACCATAGTGTAGCTTTACAGTGTAACAATTGGAAGGAAAAAACTGAAAATAAATACGTTTAACTTCAGAATAAAGATCTACTGTGTAGCAACCATGAAGAATGAACCTGGCCCAAAAGGTGCACATCTCATTTTTGGGGAGGAATCCACTGTCTATTCCATCTTAAGATGTTTCCTTTTGCCATCATAGCATCTTCAAAAGCTTTAAAGACATATTGCCCCCAAGAGGTTTGCTCCAGAGTTTTCCCATTGTCACCATGGCAGTGCACAGATTGGGTGAAATACAACACTTTTCTATTGTCTTGTAAGAAGGTATACCTATCAGAACAATATAGTGACTCGGGTCATTACCATTGAAATAAGTTCTTTTGATAGAAAAAAACACCTTCATTTAATTATGAATTTTAGGACCTATTCCTTGAACGTATCTCCCAAAAGGTATGTTACTATATGTGGACATTCAAGCTATCCCATTGTAAACACTTATTCTGCAGATTACATGGACTACATAATGTCTGTATTCACTTACAAGAAGGGATACTTTCAGAATATTGTTTTGATTAGGGACATTGCTTCTTGCAATAATTAGGCTTAACACATATCCAGAAATAGGCTTATGCCAGTGGCCCCTGAATAGGTAAGCACCGAACTTTGAATTGTGAATGCCTTAAATCTAATGATTGTGACTCGCCCACCCCAGGGCTATGGAGCACCCGGTGCCGGGCCGGACTAGTCCGGGGGTCGTCAGTGGTGGCGGGGCCCGACTCCGTGGCCCTGGTGGGGTCAATTAATATGGCCGTAGTGTTGGGGTAATTAAAGTTTATATTTGTCATGACGCCACCTGTGGTTTGCGGCTATTAAGCCGCCACTGCTGTATGAGGCCTCTGGGGCTGGTGATATGGTAGCTTGGATGGTCCTGCTCCCCACAGGTGGAGCGGTGCCCCGGGGCAACAGTTGGTGCTCGTAAGAGTCTATGGTGTGATGGAAGTCTATGCAGGCGACAATAACTGAGACAACACCAGAGGGTGCAATTCCACATTTCCTGGGCTGCAGCACACTGGTGCCTTTGGGTGGCTGGAACCCACCGTCAGGGACCTCCGCCAATCCTGGGTAGATCCTGGAATGAAAGCCGGTGCACCCCTCTATTGTGTCTCTGTCTTCAGCTGTCTTCTTAAGCCTTACCCTTTGTTGGATGAACCTGGCTCGGCCTCCACTACAGCCTCCGGGCCGGGGGCTCGCCTGTCAGTATTTACCCCCTTTCTGAAGGTTCTGCTGTGGGCTGTGGCCCGGGGAGCTTGCAGCTTTCCCTGGGCCTCGGTTTTTACTGTTGGAGATGATTTTTCCTCCTCCGGTTTCTAGGGACCATCCCCTGTTTGCAGCTTGATTCCTCCACCAAATGATTTTGTGGAACAGGCCCTGTGCTCGTAAGCCTTGCAGTGGCCCTGGAATCCCTTTTTTTTCTCTGCTTGGTGTCACCTGGACCCTCTGAGTCCCAGGGTCTTCACCAGGAAGTGTCTCTTTCTTTCCTTGCTCCTGTCTGACTAGAGCTCTATCCTCAGCTCCCTTCTCTGCCTCCCGCAGACTCTCTCTCCTTCTACTCCTTCAACTTGAACTTCCTTGTCTATTCTACACTCGGCTGGCTCCTCCCACCTACCCAGTTGCTAAGCTGTACCCTATAGGAGCAGGGATGGGTCTTACGGCCCCTCCCAGCATGCAGCATGAGAGGGTTGCTGCCACTGTGTAGTGTAGATTTGCCTGTGGACCAGCGTTCACTCTTTTCCTTACCCAGGATGGGACATCACACCGCTAGATGGGGTGCAATGTTCCTGTGGCGACGGAAGCCTCAAGGGCGCCACAATTGCATGGACTACAATAATTTCTCTGTTGTCTTACAAAAAGGAACACATCATAATAATGCAGTGACTGGGGGGTTCACCAGGATCTCGTGAAAGAAGAAACTCTTTCATATCAGTATAACTTTCAGGATATTGTCCTTGAGATATCTGTAGAAATTAATGATCTCCAGTGGCCCTTAAGAGGCATGCACTGAAGCTTTCCAAAGGTGAATATTTGTAAACCATAGAATGTATGGATTACAATATTATCTATATTGTCTAACATTAAGGAATTTTTATTGGAATAGTAAAGTGATTGTGGGCATTCCTACTGGAAATGGTCAGACTCTGTTGCTAAAGGCAATTTTTAAGGGGGCTTTACACGCTACGATATTGTTAATGTTTTATCGTCGGGGTCACGTCGTTAGTGATGCACATCCGGCGTCATTAACGATATCGCAGCGTGTAACACTTACCAGCGACCTTAAACGTCCTCGAAAGTGGTGAAAATCGTTCACTATGGAGAAATCGTCCTAAAACCAAAAATTGTTAATGGTTGTTTATAGATGTTGTTCCTCATTCCTGCGGCAGCACACATCACTGTGTGTGACACCTCAGGAGCGAGGAACCTCACCTTACCTGTGTCCCGCCCGTAATGAGGAAGGAAGGAAGTGGGCGGGCGCCCCGCTCATCTCCGCCCCTCCGCTTTGATTGGCCGGCCGCTTAGTGACGTCGCGGTGACATCAAACGCCCCTCCCCCTTGAGGGAGAGATTGTTCGGCAGTCTCAGTGACGCTGCCGACCAGGTAAGTACGTGTGATGCTGCCATAGCAATAATGTTTGCTGCGGCAGCGATCACACGATATCGCATGCACGACGCGGGCAGGTGCTTTTGCGTACGATATCGCTAGCAATTGTTAGAAATATTGTTGCGTGTAAAGCCCGCTTTAATCCCATAGTCTAGATTCAGAACACAGAAATTAAGGAGGATGAATTTAATTGAGTGGAATTCAATTCTGCAAAAATCCATATTCTACAGAATGTAGATTTTTTTACTAATTTACTGTGTGTGAATTCAGCAAGATGGCTGCCAGCTGGCCAATATTTTGTGAACATTAGAAGGCTGGCAAAAGGTAAAAATTAGGCTAATATTCATCCCACCGCACACTTCTTGGTAACGTACACTGAATAATTCCTTGCTGCCTTTTACTGACACCTCAAAGAAAACCCAGGGTCTCTTCATACCACAACAGGAACTCTAATCCGGGACTGTCACCTAGAAATTCAAAGTTATCAGGCAGTGGTATAACACCCTACTTTATCACCTAAGTGTTTAGGTCATTCCTTGGTTTGAGGTCAGAACCTGCCAAAATGATGTTGTATAAGAAAAAAACATTTATTAGAAATTAATACAGAAAATTAATGAAAAATTTTAAAAATTCACACAATCTATCATATTGGAAAAAGCATTGCTAATCCTCAAATTGCTCCTGAATCCGTGAGAGCAGTTGGTCTTGGAGGATCTTTTGTTTATTCTTTATTCCTGGCAGTGTTCTTTGTCAAAATTGTAAGTGAACTTCCTTGGATGAAAGGCAATCCGACATATGAATGATTTCTTCTCTTTTCTTCTTCAGACAATTATTGTTCCAGATGTCTCAAACAGTCTAAAGGGGCTTCATCATAGAAAATAGCTTTACCCCAGTCATCAGCAGTCCAATCCCTGTACGTCCTTGCTTGATGTGATAGACAAGCTGGTTCATCACTGTGATTTGGTTTGCCTTAATGCTCATAAGCTACATTGTGTGGGGAGGAATGGTATTAGTGCACAGAGGTGTCTAGATGTAAACATTCCAATTCTGTAGATAATGAAGCCAGCATGAGCGGTATATATTTACATGTCTTTAAATTTTGTGATGAGATATATTTTAAGCTATTTGTTTAATTAATGCTTTGTTTTACAGTCAAATATTTGGGATGCTCTTTATATAAGAAATGTATTATTTTACCCTTCTCTAGTCCTGACAAAGTCATTTTTCTGCAACCGTAGCTATTAAATTTTTACCAGGAATTACAATTGTTTCCTGGAGACACATATTTTTCAGGACTGAGAATTGCATTAGGTTCAATGTTCACAGTTTGACATACTGATTGTCACTTGCCTTAAGGAAGACATCAGCAATCTCCAAGCTCATGATATTAAAAGCTGTTGGAGTGGTTCAATAGGAAAAACAGAATCTCTAGCCGAGGTTTGATATCTCATTCTGATCTCTTAGCTGGGAGTTAGGGATGTTCTCATTCAATTTAGATCCTACATTTCCAGTCATTACTATATAATGTAAATGATATATCGGTAAACTATAATCAATATGATCTATAGCGCTTGCCATACTTTCCATACTAGTACCATTGTAGAACTTAAGTAGTAGTAGTCATGACAATTGATCTAATCATGAGTATGGTTTTCATCATTTACCAAGGAGATGCTGCAAATCAAAACTCATTTTCACTTACAATAACAGGTGTAGATATAGCAGCTGGTTGCTCCTGGCATGTGATCTCATAATGTACAATCTTTCTGCATTATGTTGACATAGGTTGATTCTTAGTTACTAAGCTGAAAAGAAGTAGTAATTGATCCTTGTTCAAATAAGATGAATTATGAGTTTCCCCCAGCTAATACTAATATTGACATAGTTATGTTTCGAATACTAAAGGACAAAGCATAGATAATCTGAAGGCACCAAACTTAACCAAAAATCCTTATGGTTCATATTCTTAGCAAACTCTGAATAGTTTATACTCCAAAACCTATAGATCTTGGACCATAGTGTGAGTAAACCAGTTTAGGGTGACCTCATGGCCAATCCCCGGTGACAGCACTCACTAGTGGTCCAGAGGAGAGTGTCAGATTAGTAGTGCCAGAATAGGAAGCTGGATCGTAAGTATATTTTTTTTATTGCTTCCCACCATGGCAGCCCTCTGAGCAGAGAGCCAATTTATTTAAAAAGAAGTACATTTAGTAAGTGAATGCATGAAAAAAAGACATTGCATATCCATTCCAATTCACGTAATCTGGACAGTGATTAAAGCAACAATCATAAATAATACATATACATGAATGGATAAAATATAGGAAATGACAATCATTATTATTATTATTATTATTATTTATTTATAGAGCACCATTAATTCCATGGTGCTGTACATAAGGGGGTTACATACAAAATACGTATACAAGTTACAGTAGACAGACTAGTACAGAGGGAAGAGGGCCCTACCCTTGCGGGCTTACATTCTATAGGATTATGGGGAGGAGACAATAGGTGGGGTGTAGGTCAGGCGGCAGCTCCGCACGGTGGTCGGGCGGCAGCTCCGCACGGTGGTCGGGCGGCAGCTCCGCACGGTGGTCGGGCGGCAGCTCCGCACGGTGGTCGGGCGGCAGCTCCGCACGGTGGTCGGGCGGCAGCTCCGCACGGTGGTCGGGCGGCAGCTCCGCACGGTGGTCGGGCGGCAGCTCCGCACGGCGGTCGGACGGCAGCTCCGCACGGTGGTCGGGCGGCAGCGAGTTCATTGTAGATTGTAGGCATTTCTGAACAGATGAGTTTTCAGGTTCCTTTTGAAGTTTGCAAGGGTAGGGGATAGTCTGACGTGTTGAGGCAGCGAGTTCCAGAAGACTGGGGATGCTCGGGAGAAGTCTTGGAGTCGGGTGTGTGAGGAGCGAATGAGAGAGGAGGAGAGGAGGAGATCTTGGGAGGACCGGAGGTGACGTGTTGGAGTGTAGTGGGGGATTAGTTCGGAGATGTACGGAGGAGACAGATTATGCACAGCTTTGTAGGTCAGTGTTAGAAGTTTGAATTGGATACGGTGGAAGATTGGAAGCCAGTGGAGGGACATGCAGAGAGGAGAAGCGGGGTGGTATTGAGGAGAGAGGTGGATAAGTCGGGCAGCAGAGTTAAGGATGGACTGGAGAGGGGCGAGCGTGTTGGCAGGGAGGCCACATAGGAGGATGTTGCAGTAGTCGAGGCGGGAGATTATGAGGGCATGCACTAGCATTTTAGTAGATTGCAGATTGAGGAAAGGGCGGATTCTGGAAATATTTTTGAGTTGAAGACGGCAGGAGGTGGTGAGGGATTGGATGTGTGGTATGAAGGATAAGGCAGAGTCAAAGGTCACTCCGAGGCAGCGAACTTTGGGTACTGGCGAGAGCGTGGTGTTATTTATTGTAATAGATAGATCAGGTGGAGAGTGTAGGTGAGACGGAGGAAAGATGATTAGTTCAGTTTTGGCCACATTGAGCTTTAGGAAGCGAGAGGAGAAGAAGGAGGATATAGCAGATAGACATTTCGGGATTTTGGACAGCAGAGATGTGGCATCTGGGCCAGAGAGGTAGATCTGGGTGTCGTCGGCATATAGGTGGTACTGAAAGCCATGGGACTTTATGAGTTGTCCCAGGCCAAATGTGTAGATAGAGAAAAGTAGGGGTCCTAGGACAGAGCCTTGAGGGACGCCAACAGAGAGATGGTGGGATGAAGAGGTTGTGTGGGAGTGGGAGACACTAAAAGTGCGATTTGAGAGGTATGAAGAGATCCAAGAGAGGGCAAGATCTCTGATACCAAGGGAAGAGAGGGTCTGTAATAGGAGGGAGTGGTCAACGGTATCGAAGGCTGAGGACAGGTCTAGGAGTAGGAGTATAGAGAAGTGCTTGTTCGCTTTGGCAGTAAGCAAGTCATTTGTGATTTTAGTCAGGGCAGTTTCGGTGGAGTGATGTGGACGGAAGCCGGACTGTAGGTTGTCAAAGAGAGAGTTAGAGGAGAGGTGGGAGGAAAGTTCAGCGTGGACGTGCTGTTCCAGGAGTTTTGAGGCAAGTGGGAGTAGTGATATGGGGCGGTAGCTGGTAGTAGAGGTTGGATCGAGGGAAGGTTTCTTTAGGATAGGTGTGACTGTTGCATGTTTAAAGGCAGAGGGGAAGGTTCCGGTCGTTAAAGATAGGTTGAAGAGATGGGTTAAGGCTGGAATAAGGATGGTGGTGAGGTTGGGAAGGAGGTGGGATGGCATGGGGTCAAGTGCGCAGGTGGTGAGGTGCGCTTTTGAGAGCAGACGTGCAAGCTCTCCTTCGGTGATGGTGGGGAGGAAGTTTATGGGGGAGGGGCAGTGGTCAGCTACATGAAGGGGTTGTGGTGGCTGAGCAGAGAAGACTTGCCTTATTAGGTCGATTTTTTCTTGGAAGTAGGTGGCAAAGTCTTCTGCAGAAATGAGGGAGGTTGGAGGGGGCAGTGGTGGGCGAAGGAGGGAGTTGAAAGTGTTGAATAACTGTTTGGGGTTGTGTGTTAGAGAGGATATGAGGTTTCTGAAGTAATCGTGTTTAGCGGAGGTGAGGACTGAACGAAATGTGTGAATTGCATTTTTGAATGTGGTGAAGTCTTCCTGGGAGTGCGTTTTCTTCCACCGCCGCTCTGCAGCCCTAGACCTTTGCCTAAGTTTTTTAGTGAGGCTGTTGTGCCAGGGCTGTCTATTGATTCGTCTCACTCTGCCATGCACAAGGGGAGCGACTGAATCAATAGCTGATGTGAGGGTGGTGTTGTAGAAAGTAGTGGCGCTGTCTGTGTCGTGGAGGGACGATATGGAGGACAGTGGGAGGATAGAGTCGGCGAGGGTGTGCATGTTGAGGTGTGCAAGGTTTCTGCGGGGATGTGCTAGGTGCTGGACAGGGGGGGTAGGTGAGGAGGACAGGGCTGAAAAGGTCAGAAGATGGTGGTCAGATAGGGGGAGGGGGGAAGTTGTGAAGTCAGAAAGGGGACAGAGGCGGGTGAAGATGAGGTCTAGTGTGTGTCCATCTTTGTGGGTGGCAGAGGTGGACCACTGAGTTAAGCCAAAAGACGAAGCAAGGGAGAGGAGTTTGGAAGCAGCTTGTTGGCGAGTGTCAGTGGGGATGTTGAAGTCACCCATGATGATGGTGGGAATGTCAGCAGAGAGAAAGTGTAGAAGCCAGGCAGAGAAGTGGTCGAGGAAGGCAGTGGTGGCGCCCGGCGGTCTGTATATGACAGCCACTTGGAGGTTGGAGGGAGAATAGATTCGGACAGAGTGCACTTCAAAGGAAGGCAGGTCGAGGGAGGGTAGAGGTGGGATTGTGGTGAAGTTGTAGTTGTTAGAAAGAAGGAGGCCCACTCCTCCACCTTGTCTATTGCCAGGGCGAGGAGTGTGGGAGAAGTGCAGGCCACCGTAGCATAGTGCAGCTGGGGAGGCAGAGTTGGATGGTGTCAGCCATGTTTCGGTGATGCCCAGAAAGGATAGATTGCTGGAGGTAAAGAGATCATGAATGATGTGCAGTTTATTACACACTGAACGGGCATTCCAGAGCGCTCCTGAGAGAGGGGGCGGCGGAGTCGGTGAGAGGGGAATAGTTTTTATGTTGGATAGATTGCGGTAGTTACTATTATGTGGAGAGTGGTGGGTGGGTGATAAAGAGGGGTGTACCATCCATGGGGGGCCAGGATTGGGGGCTATGTCACCAGCAGTGAGAAGGAGTAGAGAAAGGGAGAGCAGGTGGGAGAAGGAGAGTGGACGGCATGGTCTGCGCGATATTAGGAGCGATCTGAGGTTCAGGAATAGGTCAGCAGATGAGGACAGATGAGAAGGCAGGAGGGACGGGGAGATGAATATTTGCTTAGAGGGTGCTGGGGTGTGGGGATAGCGAAGGAGAGTGAGGAGGAGAGGGGCAAAGACTGTGAGGGCATAGGTGAACATGGTGGGAGTAGTGTGGTAAGTATATGATTTAACAAGTAAGTTGTGTCAGTGGGAAACTTGGTTAGAAAGAGCTGAAGTTTACCTTCTGGTCATGTCTGGTTCATTTCTGGTATATTTCTGACACTTATGAGGCACTTATCCAGAGGCACGCACACAGACCACGGTCATAGACCTAGTGCAGTACTTATATACATGTCTCATTGACCCAGATGAACATCAGCTGACCAGCAGGGGTGAGGCACATGAAAGAATTACAAACAGGTAGAAACCACTCAAAGAAGAGAAAAAAAAAAAAAAAAAAAATACAGACAGGATTTAACTAATTATACAACATGAAAACAGCAGGTTAGCATACCAAAGCAAAGGGACTTTAAATGTATATGCAGGTGAGGAGATTAAGGTCAAAGCAGGAAATTCAGATGCATAGAACAACTGGACGGTCATACCAAAGCAAAGGGACTTTAAATGTATATGCAGGTGAGGAGATTAAGGTCAAAGCAGGAAATTCAGATGCATAGAACAACTGGACGGTCATACCAAAGCAAAGGGACTTTAAATGTATATGCAGGTGAGGAGATTAAGGTCAAAGCAGGAAATTCAGATTAGTAGTGCCAGAATAGGAAGCTGGATCGTAAGTATATTTTTTTTATTGCTTCCCACCATGGCAGCCCTCTGAGCAGAGAGCCAATTTATTTAAAAAGAAGTACATTTAGTAAGTGAATGCATGAAAAAAAGACATTGCATATCCATTCCAATTCACGTAATCTGGACAGTGATTAAAGCAACAATCATAAATAATACATATACATGAATGGATAAAATATAGGAAATGACAATCATTACATAAATAAATCAGCATCAAGTTGTAAATCAATGACCAATAAGATGGGCATATATGGCTCCTTCTGAAAAAAAAGGACTTTTTTTTCTAATTATGGAGAATCCAGTTGAGATCTTTGAAGACTCTTATTTTATTTATGAGGTGAATACATTTTATAGGAACCACATTACTGATTCATATAAAATATGCTATAAAACTCCATATTTTAGGATTGCTTGAAACATAAATACAAATAGCTATTCCCTAACCTAATATGTTTTTATCTCATTTGCTCCATTTAGCTCGTTTAGCCTTATGATACAAGTTGACAATGCTATGGAAATAGTAACTATTGAAAGCGGGCGAAAAAAATCCAATGGCTAAAATTCATCAGTGCTACTGCTATGTGTGTTATACCATAGCACATTCTCTAGAGCAGTTTGATTGCTTAAAAAGATTTAAGGTGATTTGTGCTACTCTATCTTTCTCATTATTATGTGCACATTTATTTATGGGGGGCTTCACATGGCATTTACAGATAAAGGTTCTACTCACAATAGTGAATAGCTTATGGTGCCTTTACATTGGCCATTTATTGTGAACGAGTGGTCCTACAAACGTTCTTTTACCAATAATTGGCCAGAGTTAAAAGGCGGCAACCACCCAATAAAATAGCAAAATGCTTGTTTACCTGAAGAACAATTCTTAAGTTTGCTTAGAAATCATTGTTCTTGGCAGCAGATCATCCTGTGCAAGCAGGACATGTACTGCAACCAACAATGACAGTCTATGTACACTGAGCGATCAATTACCATTTACCGATCATTCTGTATCGTTGCCAATGTATGTAAAGCGCTATGGAATTAACAACACTATATAAATGAATAAAATTATTATTATTATTATTAATTATTGGAACTCTAGATAATCTATGTAAATAGGCTATTAAATAGAAATGATTGAATCTTTTGAATTTCAAATTCTCGATGTTGAGTGTAATTTTGGAAAAAAATTTATTCACGCCTATAAATTTGCCAGATTTTTCATGTTGTTTTAAAATAAAAAAAATTGGTCAAAAATGATTCCTCTTAGGTATTTGTGATCAGGTAGATCATTCTGTGCAGAACACTGACTCAAACGGACTGTGACTCTTTTAGGGGGAATATCCTCCTGCTATGATTGAGACAAATGATGTGCCATTTATTCAATAACACATTTAACGTCCCCCCTATTTATCTGCTTGGTGGAATTAAAGTAGGATATTTAGGACCTGTGTTTAGTACTACTATTGTGCGGACATCTCGCACCAGTGATGGTGGTGCTTCTGCTCCTGTATATTTTGTCAATTACTATACTTAACTTTTGACTATCTTCTCAATTCCAATTATTCACCTCTTGCCAAAAATTATGTAATAAATGCTAAATAGGTAGGTAAAGATATAATGAAATATGGATGTGGTGTGTACAATTGTCAAATTGCATTAGGAAAATAGGTGTGCAAAAGCAGACAATCACAGTTAAAAGTGTACATTTTACGATTTGTGTTTTCATAGTTTTCAAAAAAATTGAGATTCATTTAAAAAAAAACCCAAAAAAACAAAAACAAAAAACAAATATCAAATATAAAAATACATGGTAGGTACATGATTAAAAAGCTAGCACATACATAGCGATTGGGTGATGTAAAATTGTAGCAATATAAAATTTAGTAGTAACTAGAGATGAGCCAGCCTCTAAAGGCTCGAGTTTGGTTCGGTTCGTCAAACGGAGGCCCCGTTCAAGTTCAGTTCGGCGAACCGTTCGACAAACCTCTCGAACCACATTGAAAACAATGGGAGGCAAACACAAACACATAAAAACATATTGAAAACACCTTCAAAGGTGTCCAAAAGGTGACAAACAACCCCCAAGACACCACAAACACATGGGAAAGTGACAAGGACATATACTCATGCGAAAACAAAGTAGCAGGACGAGGAAAAAGAGGAGGACACACAGATATAGGCATGTCATGCCCTTCTAAAATCATGTAAAACACAGCAAGGGGACTCCAAGCAGAGTCTCACTTTTTTTCCAAAAATTGGGCCCCACAGACACCACTTCAGTGGCATCACTTGTGCCCCAGTTGCAAACTTGACAGGTAGATTTGCATCAAGCACAGTCAAAAATACGCCAGCCCTTACTCTCCCCAGGATGACACAGGGGTAGTAAAGTCCTTGCTGATCCATCACTTGTTCATCTTGGATCATTTTTAAAAACACAGCAAGGGGACTCCAAGCAGAGTCTCCCCTTTGTTCCAAAAATTGGGCCACACACACCACAACTTCAGTGGCATCACTTGTGCCCCAGTTGCAAACTGGACAGGTTGATTTGCATCAAGCACATTCAAAAATACACCAGCCTTAACTGTCCCCAGGATGACATTGGGGTAGGTAGCAAAGTCCTTGCTGAACCATGACTTATTCATCTTGGCTCATTTTTAAAAACACATCAAGGGTACTCCAAGCAGAGTCTCCCTATTTTCCAAAATTTGGGCCCCACAGACACCACTTCAGTGGCATCACTTGTGCCCCAGTTTCAAACTTGACAGGTAGATTTGCATAAAGCACAGTCAAAAATACGCCAGCCTTTACTCTCCCCAGGATGACACAGGGGTAGTAAAGTCCTTGCTGATCCATGACTTGTTCATCTTGATGAACGTTAGTCTGTCCACATTGTCACTGGACAGACGCGTGCGCTTATCTGTCAGCACACACCCAGCAGCACTGAAGACATGTTCAGAGACAACACGACAAGATCTCCAAGGCATAAGTGGCGAGCTCAGGCCATTTTTCAAGATTTGAAGCCCAAAATAAACAAGGCTCCAGTTGCAAAGTCATGGCATCGATGTTCATTTGGAGATACTCTGTCCTGTATCATCCTCTCCAGCCATTGACTATTTGTCAGACTTCTTGTCTCTTGTGGCCTTGCATTGGATGGTCTAAAAAAATTATGAAAGGATTCCATAAAATTGCTGTTACCAGCACCAGATACGCTGTTGCAGGTACGGTTTGACTGATAATGACGAGACAGTCCCATGTTTGCCAAGTTACAACTGGGAGACTCACTCTGTGCACCACTGGTGTTTGGTGGAAAAGCCGAGCTAAGATTGAATAACAGCTTCTGCTGATACTCCTGCATACGTGCGTCCCTTTCTGTGGTTGGAATTATTTCACCAAATTTGGACTTGTACCGGGGATCTAATAGTGTGGCAACCCAGTAGTCATCATCACTTCTAATTCGGACAATCTGAGGGTCACGTTGTAGGTAGTGCAGCAAGAAGGCGCTCATGTGTCTTGCGCATCTATGCGGACCAAGTCCTTGCTGTGTTTGTGGCGGCGAGGTGATAACAGTGCTTTCTTCCTCTGACATCTCTCCCCAACCTCGTTCATCCGAAATTTGACCAAGGTCTCCCTCATCTGCTGAGTCTTCAATGGCCATCGAGAATTCGTCCTCCATTTCTTCCTGGTCTCCTGCACCTTCCTCAACATTTTGGCTGCTACCATGCGCCCTTGTTAATCCCTCTCCCCCACCGTCCCATGCCTGCCGACTTGGTGATGTTGAACGTCTGGACCTTGTAAATGTTGGTATCCCTTGCACATATGAATCCTCCTGTACTTCCTCCCCTTTCTCTTGTCCCACCTCTTGACTTCGAATAGTGTTTAACGTGTGCTCCAGCATGTAAATGACTGGAATTGTCATGCTGATTATGGCATTGTCAGCGCTAAACATATTCGTCGCCATGACGAAACTGTGCAGAAGGGTGCATAGGTCCTTGATCTGAGACCACTCCAGCAGCGTGATCTGCCACAACTCTGCATCTCGTTGGCCCAGGCTATACGTCATAACGTATTGCATCAGGGCTCGGCGGTGCTGCCACAGTCGCTGCAACATGTGGAGAGTCGAATTCCAGCGTGTCGCCACATCGCATTTCAGGCGGTGAACCGGCAGGCCGAAAGACTTCTGGAGTGATGCAAGTCGGTCAGCTGCGACGGTTGAATGGCGGAAGTGAGCAGAGAGTGACCGTGCCCTCTGCAGAAGCCCATCTAGGCCGGGATAGTGTGTTAAAAATTGCTGGACAACAAGGTTCAACACGTGAGCCATACAAGGCACGTGTGTCACCTTGCCCAGGCGAAGGGCCGCACGCAGGTTTGCAGCATTGTAGCACACGGCCTTCCCAGGCTGCAGGTTGAGTGGAGACAACCATTTACGAAACTCGGACCGCAGAGCTGACCACAACTCCTCAGCTGTGTGACTCTTATTTCCCAGAGATTTCAACTTAAAGACCGCCTGATGCCATTGAGCTCTGCTGCCAGCATAGTAAGGAGGTGTGTGGGATTCCTTGTGCGCAGTTACAACGTGGGTGGCCTGACCAGGCAGGCTTGGGGCGGAGGTGGAGGACCCAGATGAGGTTCAGGAGGCAGAAGCAGTGGAGGAACTTCTACATAAAGAGGATTGATGTGGGGGTGCCAAGACTTGTTCAGCAGACCCTTCTCCATCTCTCACCATAGTTACCCAATGCCCAGTCAGCGACATGTAACGCCCCTGTCCATGCTTATTGGTCCAAGTATCGGTGGTGAAATGCACCCTGTCACATACTGAGTTTCTCAAGGAAGCGGTGATGTTGTGTGCGACATGCTGGTGTAGCGCAGGCACACTTTTCTTGGAGATGTAGTGGTGACTGGGCATCTGGTACTGGGGCACTGCGACTGACATAAGGTCTCGAAAATCGTCTGTGTTCACCAGGTGGAAAGGCAGCATTTTGGTAGCCAAGAGCTTACAGAGGGTGAAAGTCAACCACTTAGCTTTGTCATGGCTAGGAGGAAATGGCCTTTTATTTGTCCACATCTGAGGGACTGAGATCTGGCTGCTGTGTGGAGACGGTGTTGAGTAGGGTGTCCCTGGAAAACTGTAAGTCTGTGAGGAAAATGCAGCCAGAGACATGATGTTGCCTTCATCCAAAGTTGGTGCTCTTGATGTCTGAGAGAGCTCTACACCAGCAGTTTCCCCTTCCAAAACAACTGACGACCTGCCAAGCAAACTGCCTGTTGTGTTAAAGAGGTGGAAGGTCTGCATGGAAAAACATGTGTGACAGCTGTCCCCACAGTCATAGAGGAAGAAGAGCCCGCGGATGCACTTGAAGGGGCAGACGGTGGTTGGCCCTTTCCGCTAGGCTGCATTGTAGCACAGTGAGCTTCCCACTGGGACTTATGTTTGTTATTCATGTGAGGATTCATGGAAGAAGTTGACAAACTAGTGAGCTTTTGGCCTCTACTTATAGATTGGCGACAAATCTTATATATCACATGATTTTAGAGATCCTTTGCGATGTCAAAAAAGGACCAGGCTAGGCAAGGCTTAGAGCCCATGCGACCTGCAGAGCCACCCCAACTTGTGCTCAGAGGCAGAGTTGTGGCTGAGGATGCAGTTGTTGACATGCTTCCAGTACTCCGACTCTGTCCAGGAAGGTGCAAAGTAACTTCGTTGTCAGTCTCATCCTCCTCCACCGCCTCTGCTGACCTCCTCGAGTGTGTGAATGTGGTTTGACAGTAAGTGGGATCTAGAACTTCATCATCAAGCGTTGTGTTTTCACTCCCCTCGCCCTCAGACCTAACCTCTTCCTGCCCTGACTGAATAGTTAAGAAGTCATCCCAATCAGGTATCTGCGTCTCATCGTCATCAGTATGTTTCTCATTGTCTCCACCAACAGGTGTTACAGTTTGGGAATGAGGGTGTACATTATGCTCAGAAACTTGGTCATCAGGGCCTGAATCAGACTCACAAAGCTTCTGGGCATCACTGCAGACCATTTCCTGATCTGTACTCAATGTAGCTTGGGAGCAGACCTCTTATTCCCAGGGTATAGTGTGACTGAACAGCTCTGCAGACTCAGCCATCTCTGTTACACCATACTCTGCATGGCGAGTGGAGACTTGAGAGCTGGGAGAAAGCAAGTGCGATTGAGGTGACAACTCAGAGGACTGTTGTTTTTTGGATGTTGAAGTTGGGGTGGAGGAGAGGCCACTTGTTGGAGCACTTGCGATCCATTCAAACTTGTTCTTTTTTGGTGCATCATCTACCTTTTTTAGAGTTGTTCGGTTCCGTAAAAAAGGGAGCACATCAGATTGGCCACGGAAAGTAGTAGACATCTTACTTTTGCTGGAAGATGGCCTTTGTTCAGCAGATGTTAATGTAGGTTTCCCACCTACCCCACGGACTCAAACTTTTTTCCTTTTCCAACAAGCCTGTTCCCCTTTCCACCAGCATCTGTCCTTTTGCTACTCATTTTGTTAGCAACAAGATTGGTCACTTAAAATGTGGCAGCAAAAATGGAGAGGTGGTGTAGATTGCAGAGGTGGTCTAGCTTTGTTGGCAGCTGAAGAACCAACACTGAGTATCCTGGTCAATTTTAGTATGCCCCTAACAGTGGCAGCACAGTTTGCAATTAGAATTACGTTGCTAAAATTGACAGGTGTGTACAATGCAGAGGTGGTCTAGCTTTATTGACAGCTGAAGAACCAACACTGAGTATCCTGGTCAATTTTAGTATGCCCCTAACAATGGCAGCATAGTTTGCAATTAGAATTACGTTGCTAAAAATTGACAGGTGTGTACAATGCAGAGGTGGTCTAGCTTTATTGACAGCTGAAGAACCAACACTGAGTATCCCGGTCAATTTTAGTATGCCCCTAACAATGGCAGCATAGTTTGCAATTAGAATTACGTTGCTAAAAATTGACAGATGTGTACAATGCAGAAGTGGTCTAGCTGTATTGACAGCTGAAGAACCAACACTGAGTATCCCTGTCAATTTTAGTATTCCCCCAACAGTGGCAGCAAAGTTTGCAATTAGAATTTCGTAGAAAAAATGGACAGGTGTGTAGCAAACACAGGTGCTGTGGGTCAGTGGACAGCAGAGGAACACTAACTTAGTATTCCAGACACTTTTAGTATGCCACAAAAAGTGTCAGCTCTTTAGGGAAATAAAATAGCCTGGCAAAAAATGGCCGCGTGGGTAGAATGCACGGGTGCTGTGGGTCAGTGGACAGCAAAGGAACACTAACTTAGTATTCCAGACACTTTTAGGATGGCACAAAAAGTGTCAGCTCTTTGGGGAAATAAAATAGAGTGGCAAAAATGGGCAGGTGGGTACAATGCCCAGGTGCTGTGGGTCAGTGGACAGCAAAGAAACAGTAAGTTACTATATCAGACACTTCTAGGATGGCACAAAAAGTGTCAGCTCTTTGGGCAAATAAAATAGCGTGGCAAAAATGGGCAGGTGGGTAGAATGCAGGGGTGCTGTTGGTCAGTGGACAGCAAAGGAACACTAAGTTAGTATTCCAGACACTTTTAGGATGGCACAAAAAGTGTCAGCTCTTTGGGCAAATAAAATAGTGTGGCAAAAATGGACAGGTGGGTACAATGCTCGGGGGCTGTGGGTCAGTGGACAGCAAAGGAACACTAAGTTAGTATTCCAGACACTTTTAGGATGGCACAATAAGTGTCAGCTCTTTGGGGAAATAAAATTTCGTGGCAAAAAATGGCCAGGTGGGTAGAATGCACGGGTGCTGTGGGTCAGTGGACAGCAAAGGAACACTAACTTAGTATTCCAGACACTTTTAGGATGTCACAAAAAGTGTCAGCACTTTGGGGAAATAAAATAGAGTGGCAAAAAATGGCCAGGTGGATAGAATGCACGGGTGCTGTAGGTAGCAGGACAGCAAAGCCCAGCACAGCATTTGCACGGACCTGCCTAGCAGCTATGGCTTTGAACGCCTTTAAATCAGCCCTGAAAAGGGCTTAAATAACCAGTAGTCCCTAATCCCTAAAGCGCTGTTTAGATTGCACTGTATCTCTATAGCACACACAGCAGCAGTAGCAGCGGGAGCAGTGACTGTCACCCACACGCAGCAGACAGATAATGGCGGCGATGGGGAAAATGGCCGTGTCTTATAGAGCAAAGACATGTGACATGCACAGCCTACAACACAAGCTGGTTTGCTTGTCTGGCAAAAATCCACTGTGCAGTGTGTGTCTCTGTGATTTGCTGACAGCCTGGCCCGCCCCACTGTACGCGCGGTTAGGGAAAAAAAAATGGCGATCGACATTATCTCAGCACTCAGCTCAGCAGCAGCACTGATCTACACCGCGTCCCCCCGCACACTATACGCTGAATTTTGATAATAGCGTGATTCACACAGTGACTCACACTATTACAGTGAAAAGCCAGCTAGTAACTAGCTTGGCTTTTTGGTGCTCGAACCGTTCTCGAACGTAACTTGAACTGTCGAGCTTTTAGCAAAAAGCTCGAGTTCGTCCAGCCTCTCGAACACCCCCCAAAATCACTCAAACATGAAATTGGCGAACCTCGAACATCGAACATCGCTCAACTCTAGTAGTAACATTAAACAAATTCCATAAAAACACAAATTTTATTAAAGATCATAAAATATGATCATGTGGTTATATATATGGTCTAACTTCCCTACTTATTTCTCTGTTACTGATTCTCTGTCATTGTGGTTTTCTTTGAGGGAGGGACAATCAGTGGTTATATGGAGGTGCTAATTTCTGAGCTTACTCTGACATAAGGCAGGATTGTATCTGTATTGGGTTTGTTATGCCATTTGTTAGCCTTATTGTCCTATTTTTGTGCCAGTTAACCCTTTATCGTCCTGTACCGATGGTCATGTATTTGTATATCTTTGTCTGTTTACTGTCAGGCTTGCTCCTGATATTTTTATGATCTTCAATAAAAATTATGTTTTTACAGGAATTAGTTTAATGTTACTATTAGGTTATTCCCTTACTATTATCATTAATTTGACTCTTTTAAAATACAAAATGTAACTACTAAAACAGATATGCAAGAAATTTGTTTGCATCATGCACTCTTTATGAGTTGGACATTTAGAGTTAAATGTCTCGTTTTTTTTGTATTTTTAAAGAGAATTATTTTCCCCCTTCACTTGAACATGAACAATTGCACAAAAAAGCAATAATGTAGTATTGTTACATTTGACGTTTTCTTTTTTTAAACTATTGTGCTTTCTTGCTTCTGCATTTCTGTGCATTAAGAATAAAAAAATATATAATTATAATTCAAATGTAGCAGGACAAAAAACAATTAATCGCACTGAGTCTTGCCTCTGTTTCTGGCACCTTTGCTATTTCTCTCTCCTCCTATTAAGTTAATCTTTGTATGATTTACATATTACTACTCTCATTTTCTTCAGTGCTGCAGATGTACAACACGTTACTGTCTTGAACATTTGTCCAATGTTTTGTTGTGAAGTCTGCCTGGTCACACATTAGGCTATGTGATTTCTCTGTGGCTCATACAATCCACTGCAAATCAAATACTAAAAGACTTGATTTAACTGGGGCCTGAAAATTTCATACAATTCAAGTCGATGCAATCATCTCTACTATTAAACAATCGTTTGATTGATTGATGGTCATTTAACTGTCAATATTGGCCAATGTAAACACTTTTAATTTATAAATCAAGAATAACGACCATTGTGGATCCATTTTACTAAAATCTTTACAAATACTTTTAATATATAGGGGTTGTTATTTTTCCTTTTTGATTTCTAGTATTTTTTATTGCACGATTAGTGCTAAAGACAGTACTATTTCCATCAAAACTTCCAAATTACCTCCTGACCCTCTAATACTCTACTATATATATTAAGACTATATGTCAGAAATACAATAGGTCACATGAAAACATTTTATGTCAACTATTGAAGTGATTTGCACCAAATCCATCAGGACATTTTGCATTGGGCTTCATGGCTTTAGTAATACGAGTATACCCTGAATTTTTCCTTACACTATCCCTTCTAGTAATTCACACCTATCTTTTTTTGCAAAAAAAATGGGTGAGTGCCAGAAAAAAAATTTTTGTTCAAAGAAAGCTATATTGTGTAATTTTTTTGGCTTCAAAATACACCAAGAAGCTCCTTCAACCTCATTACATCGAGCAACTATGATAGTGCTACAGAGAGAATAACGTGATTGATACTAATTGAACTCGCTGATTCCAAATTTGAACTTTGAATTTGCCTGATGGGTCTAGATTTTAGGTTATACATGCAAAGCCTTTTCAGTTATTGCATTATATATTGGAAATATTCCAATGGACATGCCAAGATGCACTCAGACAGGCCCTTATCGGCTGATGTAAGCAGTAAGCCTAAAAGACAAGCTGGACAGAGTTCGGTAAAGTAATCTGTTATAATGCTATTAGTTGGAACTTAAGATGGATAGATGCAAATTTGTTAACAATTCAGACAATTTCTGATACAAATGTTGCAAATACACAATTTATGGTCAGCGCAAGAACCTGACAAAGTGAGTGCATATTACTTACAAGTGTCACTTTGACTGTCAAATTGGAGACCAGGAGAAAAGCTGAGCACCTCATGTCTGTTGCACTGTGTTAATCTGGGCTAATGCAGTGGTTGAATGGTAAAAGGAGAGGAATGGCCTTGCAATGCCGATAGTTTTGTGTGAGCAGAAAAATCATCCTTTAGACTTTATTTTTGTATGACGGAAATCACCTTATATTTGAAAACAAACAAGTCACAAATTGTGTATCCTAACTGTGAATCTGCTCACCAGTACTACACGATGCAGAGAATCCAGTGCCTGCATTCCCACTGCAGGAACAGCAATTGAAATTGAAGGTTCTGATCCTGATGAAAAAGATGTTGATTGACATGGTGTCTTTCCTGATCCTGGACAACCAGAGGGTCATCTGCACTTGCTGAACCAATCAGATTTAGCTGAACTAGTAAAAGATCTGTCATTCTCTAAAGAAAACTCAGAATTGCTAGCTAGCTTCTAGACTTCGAGAATGGAATTTGCTACAATGAGGCACCACGACTTCACACTTTTGTCAGCAAGTTAGCGACATACTATGCAATGAAAAGTGATGTATGTTGCTCTACTAATGTAAATGGTCTTATCAAGGAGATAGAGGGCACACATGGTTTTGAAGAATGGAGGCTATTCATAGATTGTAGCAAAATCAGTTTGAAAGCTGTCTTGTTGCACAATGGTAAAAAAAAATCTGTTTGATTGTCTCATGCAGTTGGAATGAAAGAGACCCATGCTTCTATGGAGTTAATGATCAAATGTTCAGAACATACAGTGACAAGCAAAAGAGTAACAATGTTTTGAACTTTTGACTTTTATGCTCAATAGCTAAGTATTTCTAATAATTTATTCTCTGCTTACATGAGAGCTGGGGCACAAAACCTCTTTCCATGACTGCATGGATGTCCCATGATGATTCTTTGTCAACAAAATGAGTCAGACAGTAATAGGGATATCTTACGGTTCAGTAACAGAATTAGCTGTGGTCTGCCCTTGTTAGGGCAGAAGCTGAGGCAATTACAGGCATTGATGTATTCCCAGGGATGTATAGGGCCAGAAATATCATGGACACCGGAGAATCCATTTTTTAGGAGATGCCTGCATACCCCTGATAATCTGGTGAGATCATTCCATTTTCTAATCATTTCTAATTCTTATACATGTATTGCCAACATGAATTATTGGAGTTAAATGATGTGTTGACCACTGTCACTATGAGATTATGATTTGATTATGCTGTGTTTTTCTATTCATTTAATTTTGGATACCTGTGAGACCGCTGTTTGTATTGGTTATATAGGAATTACACCATTTATGTTTTTTGCTGTGGTTTTTTTTTGTTGTGTATTGGTGGCAACTCTGTGTGGGGCCCCATTTGTCTAATTTAGCATTAAGGCTTTTATATTGTCTGTTTTTGGACCTTTGGTCCTTGTTATCCAGAGAAGCTTGTTGTTGTTGATTATCCCTTCTATTTGGAAATTTTCAACAACTTTTATATGTGTAATTTAATAAAAGTTATATTTTAGCCCCTTATTTTAGCTTTATTTACTTTAGTTTTTAAGAGGCTCCTGTCTAGCTAGATTTATCTAGGTGCTCTGACTGACAGTATTTTGCCTGGATATCCACCTTTTGGCTTTTGAATAGATGGAGAGACTTCATTTAGTATTTTATAACTGTTATGTCACTCACTGATGCAGTTTAGCAATTTTCCTGGCCGTGAGACCGCTTTTGATGAACTGAATGATTTGGTTTCTCATTTCTTGTGAAATTGTCTTCATGACTGCTCCTGAATTAGAGCCAGTGACCTTTTGCTTGGGAATCAACCTATTAAAACACTGAGCTATTAGGGAATGTGAAAATAGGTTGTAATTTGTAGTATGCAGGAAGACATTTTTTTTAAACACGAGGAGCAAAACAATAACAATGCAGTAACATGACAAGAATATGCATAAATAATCATATGCTAAATAGTTGGAAATCAATCTTATGTATGAGATAGCCAAGATGATTGTCTATTAAATGGGAGGTAGTCTCTTGTTCAAAGCTGTAGTGGATGCTGAAATATAGAGCCTTTAAGTCAGAAGTTCAAACCATTGTTACGCTTTTGCTTGTCACTGTAAATGGAAAATTTGTGCTGATCTGAAAGTAGTAGCACTGTTGGTATGCCTACGGTTAACATGAAGTGTATGTGTTTATTGTGCCTATAGAACAGTCATGATGACAGGATTCATTTCAATATGAGACAGTGGCCTCTCAGAGGCAAACCCACAGTTTTCTGGTTGATCCACTTCAAGTGGATCAAATCTTCAAATCTTCCATCACTTCACATTAATCTTGGTTTAATAAAACAAATATTGTAGATGCAATTGATCGTAATGAAAATGATTTCCAGTATTTGAAGGAGAAGTTTAGCACACTGAAAATTGAGGCTAAAATAAAGGTTGGAATTTGTTTTGACCTTGAAATCAATGAACTAATGCATGATGACACATTCAGAACATAACTCAACCCTCTGGAACTTACAGCTTTGGATGCATATGTGCTAGTAGTGAGTACCTCCTTTGGAACAGAAAACATGCTCAAAGCATATAAACAACTTGAACAACTTGGATGCCAAATACTAATGAAAATCAATTTCTTACATTCCCATCTTGACTTTTTTTCACCCAATTTGGGACACGTAAGTGATGAACAAGGACAGAGGTTCCATAAAGACATTTCTACAATGGAAAACTCATACCAAGGCAGCTGGGATCCCGACATGATGGGGGACTACTGCTGGTTTTTGTAATGAGCAAATATGGCCACTTAAAAGCCCAACAGCAGATGCGTTAAACACTTTTAACTGGACTGGGCCTTGCTGAAGTAAGACTATTAAACTGGAATACAAGACTTTTTGAAATGTTGATATTCCGTTCCTTTTTCATATACTGTTTGCTATGAAAACTTTGATGCAGATCTGGTAATTGTTTGAGTAAAGCTCCTTCTGTCCAGAATTATTCAATGCTCTTCAAGTGCTTAATTCATTTTTCAAACTTATGCATAACAAAATATCCTTATGTGTTACATAATTCTGACTTTGGATTTTGAATATGCACACTCGATTTAGTATAGGACAAATGGCTTTTGCCCAGTAGAAATCTGAAATATAGAGATACTAGCGGGATAGTGAAAAATCAATATGCATGACTCTTCCCTAATAAAATGCGATATTTTATTATAAATATTAAAACCAACACTGTAAGTGAAACCACACAAGCTAGAGTACACAGGACAGGTGATGTCTGACCCTGATGAAATATTCCCTGACAGCGGGGTCGGCACCCTAGATGTTGCTGTGGTGCCCTCACTCACCATCAACTTTCCCTACCTGTCCCTAGAATCCCTGCCAGGAAAAAAGTGCCGGTGTCTAAAGTTGTGACACATCAACAGATAAATCAGTTCAAAAATGTCAGGTGGACAGGTGAAGGGATCAATAGATTTACTTATCTCGACTGATGTCTCAGATCATGCCTGATGCCTTGACGCGTTTCCCCCATACACGGGTTCCACAGGAGGCTGGTGTAATGATGTGGTCAAATTAGTGATATCTTAGCAGCATTGGTGGTTTGGTATATATTCCCCTTTTTAGCACAATGGCTGATGCATAAGGAAGTGCCTGGTGTTGTTAGCGCACTAGATGACTGTGGCATACATGTTGTCCAGGAGATGGTTCCCGGTAGCAAACAAATTTTTTTTTCTTGGTTGTTGTGTCTTATTAAATATGGGAAAGTGTTGTATAGTTATCAGTACAATTACATTGGGATATTTGCCCTTATCATGAATGAGTGATAGCTACAAAAATAGGGACAATCGTGTATTTTGCATTTGTCATATGTCATTAGCCTCAAATTGCCTCAGATTGAGTGGATTACTTGATTTTGCTTCGTATATTTCTTAAAGCAGATTTTGAGCAGTCAGCTATTAATAATACGCTTCAGTTAATTGCTTCAGTTTCCAGTGTGTAATCAAAGCAAATACTTTTTTTTCTTTCTCAGGCATTTATCAAGTTGATATTTACAGCTATTCTTGCATCATCAGTTTCCTTGTGCTTAATAATTTCAGGTAAATTTGAATGCAGTTCACCATTAGAAGAATTTGTCTTGAAGACAGCTTGTTGTCATTTTGCCCAGATTTTACATTTAAATACAGATTTATGAATAACTAATCCTTTGCAAAATCACCAACAATCAAATCAAAGTCTTCTGACTTTTTAGTTTTACGCCAAAAGACTTGCACAAGTTCATCTCTACCTTATGGTCTGTTCACATAATGTTCGTTAAGGTCAACATATCCATGTCTATATAAAAAAAAGGCATGCTATTCATACATTTCAAACAGTTTTATGCCAGATTCCTGGTGAAAAGTGTTTGATAATTCATTGCCTTACTCTATAAATATGATCTGTGCATGTTCTTAGGTATATCCAAACTTTAGTCAAAGCATTATATGAGTAATGCCCTTTAACAAAGAAAAATTAATCTGTCAGCATGATAATCCTCCAAAACTGTTTATAAGGTTTATATTGCTTTAAGAAAGATAATGCCATCCATGTCTTTATTTATGCAATTTCTTGCTCTCGACTGGAACATTACTGTACAATTTTACCTCCCAGGCTCTATTTGTCAACTATCACCAACTTTTTATTGAATACATAGGCATTAGAGTTGAGTGAGTACATAACTATTCGTACTCTCTATACTCATAACGAGTACTGTCTACTACTTGTGCATTCATTGTGAATAGCATGTACAATGCAAGTCAATGGGGATAAACTTGTGAAGTAACGAGTAACCTGAATGCCATACTATTTGTGCGAGTAGTGAATAGTGCAGAATTCAGGTTGCTCATTACATTGCGAGTATTCCCATTGACTTGCATTGCACATAATATTCAGAATGAATAAGCGAGTAGTATACAGTACTTATTATGTGAATAGGAAGTACGAATAGTTAGGTACTCGCTCAACTCTAATAAGCATTGAACAGTCAGTCAAGCAGAAGTTGATGGATGGCTCTAGGAGAGGAGTAGATGTAGGGCGAAAAAAGCTCGGGAAGAGCTCAAATCACCCCAACCTCATTTACATATGAACTAAAACAGCAATTTTTCAGTCCAGGAGCAGTAGATGTCATAAATAAAAATGTGAATGACAATACCTTTTAGTGAAGATCATGAGTATTTAAACAGTTTTCAGGTATCGTGCAGACCTATTAACTTGAAAGACTACCTACACTTTTAAATAAAAAACAAAAGTATAAACACTCTTAATGTCAGGTTGTTATGCTTGAAAATACTTTCTCATTATGGTGCTTGCAAATTCCTTATTCAGGTCTCTAACAGCTCCCCTCTGCTATTGCACTAGGATAAAGCCATACACCACCTCCTCAAAAGCTCCCTATGGCGGTCCTTAAGTCACGGCTTCAGGGGCAGCAGCTCAGCGGCTCAGTAATGTGATCGGTTTCTTCTTAGCTCTCTGATGTGCTTCTTCTCTCAGATACTTATACAACTATTCGGTAATTTGTTCAGTGAATGATTAATTTTATTATTGAGCATCTACAGTGCTGTTGGTCAATCTAAAAGATTATTAAACCTTTGACCCTGAATATTGATATTGATTCTAAAGATTAGACGGAAGTTGCATACCCAACCGAGCAATTTAAATCTATAAATATGACATACAACTGCTTATCTTAAGTAGACATTTTATTATATTTAATGCCAAAATATTGATGAAAAAGTTTAAAAAGTTCAAGGGAAAGAAATTTCACAAAAATATAAATTAAAAAAATTATAGTATTAGGGTATGTCATAGGTATATACAGTAGAAAGATTAGCCCCTTAGTGACGGAGCTAATTTTCACCTTAATGACCAGACCAAATTTTGCAATTCTGACCAGTGTCATTTTATGAGGTTATAACTCTGGAACGCTTCAACAGATCCCCGTGATTCTGAGAATGTTTTTTCGTAACATATTGGACTTCATATCAGTACAAAATTTTGGAGAATATTTGTTGCATTTCTTTTTGAAAAAAAGTGAAATTTGGTGAAAATTTTGAAAATTATGCAATTTTCAACTTTTCAATTTTTATACCGTTAAACCAGAGAGTTATGTCACATAAAATAGTTAATAAATAACATTTCCCACATGTCTACTTTACATCAGTGTAATTTTTGAAACAACATTTTTTGGGGTTAGGAAGTTATAAGGATTCAAAGTTCATCAGCAATTTCCCATTTTATCAACAAAATTTACAAAATCTTTTTTTAGGGACCACATTACATTTGAAGTGACTTTGGGAGGCCTAGGTGACAGAAAATACCCAAAAGTGACCCCATTCTAAAAACTGCACCCCCCAAAGTACTCAAAACCACATCCAAGAAGTTTATTAACCCTTCAGGTGCTTCACAGGAACTAAAGCAATGTGGAATGAAAATATATATATATATATATTTTACCTAAAAAATGTTGCTCTTGCACCAATTCATTCACTTTTAGAAGAAGTAACACAACAAAACAGAACCAAAAATTTGTTCCCCAGTTACTCCTGAGCACGCTGATACCTCACATGTGGTCAGAAACCTCTGTTTGGACAAATGGGAGGACTCGGAACAGAAGGAGCAATATTTGAATTTTGGAAAGCAAATTTGGCTGAAATAGATTGCGGGTACCATGTTTCATTTGCAGGGCCCCTAAGGTACCTAAACAGCAGAAACCCCCCATAACTGACCCCATTTTGGAAACTAGACCCCTCAAGGAATTTATCTAGATGTTTGTTGAGAGCTTTGAACCCCCGGGGGATTCACAGAATTTTATAATGTTGAGCCATGAAAATAAAAAAAAAATTGTTTTACCACAAAATTGTTACTTCAACCAAGTAGCTTTTTTTTCCACAAGGGTATCAGGAAAAAGTGCACCCTAAAATGTATTGAGCAATTTCTCCTGAGTTTGCCAATATCTTGTATGTGGTGAAAATCAACTGTTTAGGTGAACGGTGGGGCTCGGAAGGGAAGAAGCGCCATTTGACTGCAAAATTGGTTTGAATCATTAGCGTACACCATGTCGCATTTGGAGAGCCCTTGCAGTGCCTAAGCAGTGGAGCTCCCCCACAAGAGACCCCATTCTGGAAACTAGACCTCTCAAGAATTTTATCCAGTTGTATACTGAGCAGTATGAACCCCTTAGTTACTTCACAGAATTTGATAACCTTAGGTCATCATATTGAAAAAAAAAATTTTTTCACAAAAATGTTGCTTTAGCCCCAAATTTCTTACTTTTTCAAGAGGAAACACCAAATCATGGACCCCAGTTTGTTATCCAATTTCTTATGAGCGCAGGGATATCTCACATGTGGCGAAAAACCTCTGTTTGGACAAACGGTAGGGCTTGGAATGGAAGGGGCACCATTTGGATTTTGGAAAAGCTGCGGGCACCATGTCACACTTGCAGGGCCCCTGGTGTACATATACAGTAGAAACCCCCCACAAGTGACCCCAATGTGGAAACTAGACCCCTCAAGTATTTTATTCAGGGGTATAGTGAGCATTTTGAACCCCCAGGGGCATCACAAAAATGTTTCTCTAGCAGCAAATTTCTCACTTTTAGGCTATGTGCCCATGATCCGGCGACACTGAGTCTGCGGAGATGTGTGTTGTCCACGGGAGAACCCAGCTGCTAGGTTTGTGTTGCTGCTGACTTTAGCTCTATTCTCTCCGCAGAGAACACTTGTCTCTGCAGCATAAATTGACATGCTGCAGCGCCAGATGTCAGTTTATGCTGTGGAGAAAATAAGCACAGTGGACAGGAGATTTCTAAAAATCCTTCCACTGCGCTTCTACTGTACAACGCAGTGTTAGGCCTCTGCCACACTCACGTGAAATTCACGCACGTGCCGCGAGACACGTATTTTCCCTGCATGTTGCGTGCAGGTAAGTACGTGTCTCTGGTACGTGCGTGACACGTGTGTTCTACGTGTGCTATCCGCGATAGCACACGTAGAATCAGTAATTATTATACTCACCTGGTCCTTCCTGATGTCTGCGCTGCTGTCCGTTGTGCTGATCCTCGGTCTCCAGTAGAGTTGAGCGCGGTTCGTGGTTCGTGGTTCTCCAGTTCGCGGCTCGAGTGATTTTGGGGCATGTTCTAGATCGAACTAGAACTCGAGCTTTTTGCAAAAGCTCGGTAGTTCTAGAAACGTTCGAGAACGGTTCTAGCAGCCAAAAAACAGCTAAATCATAGCTTGGTTTCTGCTGTAATAGTGTAAGTCACTCTGTGAATCAAACTATTATCACATTTCAGTGTATAGTGTGCGTGAACAGCGCCTTCAGATCACTGCTGTTTCTATAATGGCGATCGCCATTTTTTTTTTTTTTTTTTCTTGTCTTCCTTCCCTAAGCGCGCGCGTCTTGTGGG